>NC_136986.1:5737905-5792905 GCF_032717465.1 Coenobita brevimanus | reverse complement strand
ATGATAGAGTATCAAGAGAAATTGAAAGATGAGTGGACCACAGATAAAGATCAGGAGAATGGCAGTGTGGAGGAGAAATGGCAGTTGTTTAAGAGTGCTGTGGTGGGGCATGCGGAAGAGGTGTGTGGTGTGAAAAGAGTGGGTGGTGGTGTAAGAAAAGGAAGTGAATGGTGGTGCAAGGAAGTAACTATGGCTCCGGCTGAAAAGAGACGTGCATATGAAGTGTGGCTGCAGAGGAAGGATGAGGTGTCATATGAGAGGTATAACGAAAAGAAGAAGAGGGCGAGAAGGGCCGTGCGTGATGCTAAATTGTCATCAGATGAGCGGTGGGGTAGGCGGTTGACTGAGAATTTACAACAGAATAAGAAAATATTTTGAAAAGAGGTGAAAAGGGTGCGAAAAGAAGAGTCTGGGAAGGAAGAGCGAGTAAAAGCAGAGGATGGAAGGATGTTAACTGAGATGGATGGAGTTAGGAAGAGATGGGCAGAGTATTTTGAAAGATTGTTAAATGCAGAGGAGGAAAGGGAGACTGAGATTCTGGCGGATGGAAGAGTGGAAGGAATAAATGTGTTGCGAGGGTTGATTGATTCTTTGATTTCGATGGATGAAGTGCAGGAGGCTGTAAACGAAATGAAAACAGGGAAAGCTGCAGGTATGGATGGGTGTGCTGTGGAATCCCTGACAGGTGATGGG
The DNA here is from genome assembly GCF_032717465.1 of Coenobita brevimanus. Taxonomy (NCBI): domain Eukaryota; kingdom Metazoa; phylum Arthropoda; class Malacostraca; order Decapoda; family Coenobitidae; genus Coenobita; species Coenobita brevimanus. The sequence goes on along the minus strand of NC_136986.1, from coordinate 5,792,212 downwards.
GCGACTATTGTTGACTGGACAGTAAGATTGGTGAATGCGTGCTTTGTGCAAGGTATGGTGTCAATTGACTGGACAAGTGCTTGTGTGGTCCCACTGTATAAAGGTTAGGGTCATAAGTATGACTGTACTAGCTTTAGGGATATAAGTCTGTTGAGTGTTGTAGGTAAGGTGTACGGTAGAGTGTTAAGAGAGTTTGAGAGGGAACAGAGGGAGTGATTGGTGAAGAGCACTGTGGCTTTAGGAGAGGGAGGGGATATGTGGATCAGGTGTTTGCTGTGACACAGGTGTATGAAAAGTATTTAGCAAAAGGTAAGGATGCGTTTTGGGAGTTCATGGATTAAAGAAAGCGTATGATAGAATTGACAGGGAGGCTTTGTGGACTGTTTTAAGATTGTATGGACTTGATGGTAGGTTACTAAAAGGAGTGAAAAGTTTTTATGTAAGTAGTACAGCGTGTGTAAGAGTGGGAAATACTGTGAGTGATTGGTTTCCCGAGTGAGTGGAGTTGTGGCAGGGATGTGTGATGTCGCCTTGGTTGTTTAATATTTACAGTATTTGGATGGTGTTGTAAGGGAGGTGAATGCAAGAGTGTTAGACGGAGGAAGCAAGTGCTGTTTGCGGATGATACTGTACTGGTAGCAGATTCAGAGGAGAGACTGAGACAGTTGGTAGAGGAGTTTGGAAGGGTGTGTGAAAGGAGAAAATTGAAAGTAAATGAGAATAAGAGTAACGTGATGAAGTGTACAAGGTTGGTAGATGGTAGGAGAATGAATATAGTTTTGAATGGTGAGCTGCTTGAGGAGGTTGGGTGTTTTAAGTATTTAGGGTCGCATGTTGCTGTGGATGGAAGAATAGATGCAGAAGTGAAGATTAGAATGAATGAAGTAGGAAAGGTGCTGGGAGGGATGAAAAAGGTGTTTAGATGTCGTTTACTTAGAATGGATGTAAAGAGAAGGCTGTATGAGGGTGTTGTGGTGCTGACTGCATTATATGGGGCTGAAACTTGGATTTTGGGTGTAGCAGAGAGGAAAAGTTTGAATGTAATGAAGATGAGGTGTCTGAGGAGTATGTGTGGAGTGATGCATGTGGATCATGTGAGAAATGATGAAGTGCGAAGGAGAACTGGAGTTGTTCGGGAGATGGCTGAGCGAGTTGAGCAGAGGGTGTTGCGATGGTTTGGGCATATTGAGAGATTGGATAATGAGCGATTGATGAAAAAGATAGCTAGATCTGATGTGAGAGGTGTAAGGCTGAGAGGAAGACCATGAATAGGATGGATAGACAGTGAGAAGAGAGCTTTGGATGCGAGTGGGATGTCTGTTGTGCAAGGAAGAGTGGCTGTGCGTGACAGAAATGAATGGAAAGAAATTGTGAATGAATAAATGATGATGCAGCCCTAATGGGATATTCTCCTGCATTTTGTCTGATCAGCTGCTCAGGTCAGGTGCAGGTAAGGGGATGGGTCCATACGATGTGGCAGGGGTAAACCAGCTCTGCTGTCGGGCCCTGCTGTGGATGTCACTGATTGCAGTGGACAGTTGACCCTCGTGCGGTGTGGTGCGGCAAGGATCTGTTCCTTCTCCCCTTTGGGACTAAGATGCGAATGAATGTGTTTGAGTGGATGAGTAAATTGGGAGTGTGTCGTCCTGTCTCGGCTATCCCCCTTTCCTTCGGGGAAACAGCCTAGGTATATAGATAGACAGATAGATCGTTGGTGCAGTATATGATTCCCTGAAATGTAACCTTGTGGTCAATAACCCTATCTATCTGTTCATTTGTCTGTCAGTCTTTCTGTATCTGTCTATCTGTCTCTTTAACTATCTATCTGTCTATCTATCCATCCATTCATCTCTGTGTGTCTGTGTCTGTCTGTGTGTCTGTCTGTCTGTGTGTCTGTGTCTGTCTGTGTGTCTGTCTGTGTGTCTGTCTGTCTGTCTGTGCGTCTCTGTCTGTCGGTCTGTCGTCTGTCTGTCAGTCTGTCTGTCTGTCTGTCTGTCTCCTCTCTCTCTCTCTCTCTCTCTCTCTCTCTCTCTCTCTCTCCCTCCCTCCCTCTCTCCCTCCCTCCCTCTCTCTCTCTCTCTCTCTCTCTCTCTCTCTCTCTCTCTCTCTCTCTCTCTCTCTCTGTACATAATACATAGCTAGAGATAATAAACTAATTTCCTTACACACTGATAAACCAGATATTTTCCTGAAACAGAGGATGTACTTGTACGTATCAGTAGACTCATCTGTGTGGTGATCTTCAGCTCTTATAGTCATCATTTAAGTTATACTCCTCACCTGTGTTATACTCCTCACCTGTGTTATATTCTCACCTGTGTTACACTCCTCACCTGTGTTATACTCCTCACCTGTGTTATACTCCTCACCTGTGTTATATTCTCACCTGTGTTATACTCCTCACCTGTGGTATATTCTCACCTGTGTTATACTCCTCACCTGTGTTATACTCCTCACCTGTATTATATTCTCACCTGTGTTATACTCCTCACCTGTGTTATATCCTCACCTGTGTTATACTCCTCACCTGTGTTATACTCCTCACTTGTGTTATATTCCTCACCTGTGTTATACTCGTCACCTGTGTTATACTCCTCACATGTATTCTCACCTGTGTTATTCTCCTCACCTGTGTTATACTCCTCACCTGTGTTATGCTCCTCACCTGTGTTATACTCCTCACATGTATTCTCACCTGTGTTATACTTGTCACTTGTGTTATTCTCCTCACCTGTGTTATACTCCTCACTTGTGTTATATTTCTCACCTGTGTTATACTCCTCACATGTATTCTCACCTGTGTTATACTCCTCACCTGTGTTATACTCATCACCTGTGTTGTACTCTTCACCTGTATAATAATCCTCAGCAAAATTATAATTATAAGCTGTGTTATACTCCTCACCTGTTATAATTCACACCTGTGTTATAATCCCCAGTTATTTTATAATCCTTACTAGTGTTGTAATCCTCACCTGTTATAATCTTCGTATGTCATAATTCTCACATGTGTTATAATCATGTGTTCTAATCGTCACCTGTGTTCTAATCGTGTGTTATAATCCTCACCTGTGTTATACTTACGTGTTATAATCCTCACCTGTGTTGTAATCCTCACCAGTATTATAATTCTCACCTGTATTATAAAATATTATACTCCCGTGTTATATTCCTCATTAGAGTTATAATCCTCAGTAGCGTTATAATCATGTTATAATCCTCACCTGTGTTGTAATCCTCACTAGTGTCGTATTCGTCGCCAGTGTTATAATCCTCACCTGTGTTATAATATCCACCTGTGTTATAATTCATACCTGTGTTATAATCCTCACTAGTGTTATAATCATGTGTTATAATCCTCCCCTGTATTATAATCCTCATCTGTGTTATAATATTCTCACCAGTGTTATAATCCTCGCCTGTTATAATCTTCACCTGTGTAACAATCCTCACATGTGTTAAAATCCTTAGGTGTTTTATAATCCTCACCAATACAGTAATTCTCACCTGTTATATAAAACTCAGCTGTGTTATAATTCCCTCCAGTGTTATAAACCTCTGTTAATTTTATTATCCTTACCTGTATTGTAATTCTCACCTGTTATAATTCTCCCCTTTGGTATAATCCTTGCTGTGTTATAATCCTCACTAGTGTAATAGTCCTCATGACTGTTATAATCACAAACTTTATTAGTATTCTTACTTACGTTATCAGCCTTCTGTGCGTAACCCTGACCTGCGTTATAAGCCTCACCTATTCTATAATCATCAACTGTGTTATAATCCTCATTAGTGTTACAATTCTCAGAACATCATCCAGTGCTGGCTTGAATGGGGCATCAGCGGGTAGTTTCCAGGCAAAAAGCGTTTCCTGTGAACACTGCTTACCCAGATACAAGGACCTGGTTCCGTCCAAGTTTGCGAAGTGCTTGGGGACGATCAGTTGGGTGTTTAGCAAAAATTCGATGTGCGCACGCCTCCTGTTGTGGTATGAAATTAGTTTTTTGGTTACATTTTTCTTTTTTTAGATTTTTATTTTTTTCACCTTATTTCACGTAGTTCAGTCGTAGAAAAAGACAACACAACGTCTCCACATGATTTCCAATATGCTTCATCGTGGCCAGCCTTAGATTCTTGTCTCAGTCTGTTGTTAAACCTCAGTACAGAAAGTGGAAAGATGGCAGTTTTAGGCCAAGTTAGAGTAAAAAGAGTATAGTTGGTCACTCTTCCCATTACTGCCCTGGACTAAGTTGTTTAACCATGAGCTCATACGCAACTGATGGTGCTATTGTAGTAGCTGAAATTATATGCTCATCTGGATGTGAACCCGGTGGTTTGCAGGTTGAAGTTCCATTTCCCTGCAGTCCACCATCCTTTTGTGGGAGGAGATAGGGAAGGCAGTACGACAAGTGTGTAAAACCAGGCAGCTTCACTACCCAGTCATAACAGTGCTACTGTACTACGTGCAACCATACTTCTCCAGCAGCAGCTGGTGCATTAAAGACCTCATGAACAAAGATATGTAGGTTTTTGGTAAATATTTCACTTTTAAACGATTATTTTCATAATATTCCTTCTACAATGCAAGCCAGTACTGGACAAAGACGCCTTCTCGCGGTGGCACTGATACAATCGGTCGGCTCTGATGCCGGGTAATACAAACGTCACTCAACTCCCTCACTCTCTCCAAAAGAAAGTTGGTGTACAGCAGGAGGGCAAATTCAGCCTGCAGTCTGCTTGGTTCATACTCAGAGAGCCTGTGATTCCATCTATTACTACTACTACTATAAGGGAAGCTGATGGTTCACTGGTGAGTATAGCCAAATCATAATGGGAATATAAACAGCGCTTGCCTGATTTTTCGGCCAGTCAAACTGTTCAGAGCAGTTTGCAGTTTGCTTCCCTCCGTCCATGTTCCCCTAACCGTAAAACTGTAGGTAGCCGTTACGAAACTTACACTATACCCTTTTCACTTTAACATGGGCCAAAACTGTCGTCTTTGTCTTGAAAGCTGAACTGTAACAATAGGTTGACACTAGGATATCTTGCTAGTCATTAGATGTTATGGAGAGGATGAAGGATCGTAGTACCGTACTGTCTTTTTCTGCCACAGGGCTACGTAAATTTAGCTTCAAAAGATTAAAATCAGGCCCCGGTAAACTTGTTACGAACCATGCAGGGAGATTTGCGTCTCTAAGGGTTAACTCAGGCGGTGGCTCAATCGGTAGAGAGGTGGCCTGCAGTCCTAATGGACCCAGGTTCAAATCCCCGCTGGGGTAGGGAACAGTTTAAAGATATGAATTTCATTAAAACAGGCTTTACTGATCTACCAGAAGCCCCGCCGACATGTTGTAAAAATACCCCCGCTAATACCAATATACCAGTCCTGTATGAGACAGCCCTAGCATGTATTCAATATGGACGGTGGGTGTTAGCGCCGAAGGGGTGACATGTGGAGGTGTATGGTATGTAGGAGGACTGCTGGACCTTGATAGGAGGCTGTGAAGCCTATGACCAGAGTCGGACATATAAAAAAAAAAAAAATCGAAAGCAATGACGCTTAAACAAGTAAATCTTACGTTACTTACAGTATTTCTACAAAGCATATCACAGAATTAGACTCTTTTATATAAGGAACAGGAGTGCAGCAGGATACTTCTTACTTATATTAGAATCACTTACAGATCTGCTCAAACAAGATCTATCATACACTTCAAGAAAAAGAGAACTTATTATGAACAGTTGCATTACTATCCTGATATGTGCATGTTAAATACAAATTAACTTATAACTCAGTTTCTTGGAGTATTTCCAACACTACATCACCAAACTGAGGGAGGGACTTGGAGGAGACTGGAGTCGGGAGAGAAGTGCTGTTTCACCTCTAGCCATTCTTCATCCATCCCAATAGCTAGGCTTCTTTTTCCTCAATTTATCAGTCCCAATAGTAGCATTACATCTGTTTCAAATACTCTTTTCAAGAGGGTTGTCCCACCAAGTTATTCAGCTAGGGCTGGCTCCTGCATATTATGAAGTCGGTCCTCTTCACTTGGGTTCGACTCTTGCCTGCATTTTCTCTTTGTAATTCAATATGTGTTGATTCTTATCACTGCTGATATTCTGTGCTCCAAATTGGGACGAAGTTGAGTCAGTACTGATTGGAAAATGAACTACTGTCAGTTGGGACAGGACATAATAGTGTCACTTCACATAGTCAAACCCTAGACAGTGGCCGGGCAATGGGCAGTAACGCCTCCTTTCTTGAAACAAGAAATTTACAAGGGAGAAATTTCCTAACACTTCACAAGGTTACATCCTCGACAAACAGTCTGCCAAAACATTCCTTTCCCCTTTGACATTGTGGACATTCAGAGCATACTTTTGGAAGAACAGGCCAGAGCATTAAGCGTTGATTCTTATCTCTAAATATTACAAAAAATTTAAGGACAAGTAGGTGATAAGGTCTCCATACACAGCAATAGGCACTGAACGTTAATGAACATACGCTGAGAAATGTTGCTTGGTAAGTATGAGTCCATGGAGTTCATTTTCAGTAATGCTGTAGCAACAATAAACTTTTTGCTAAAGTTATAAACAGGTCGTTCAACACCAAGACCATCATCTTGTAACTGAACTACACCGGCACCAACACCATTAGAATCAATAGCTAATTTAAAGACCTACTGAAACTCCGGCTTGAAGCAAAGGCTGACTAGACAAAATAACCTTAACTTTTGAAAATATCCCTTCATATTCTTCCTTCCACACATATTTGAATCCATTGTTTAATAAAAGCGTGAGTGGAGCTACATCAGGGGAAATTTACGACACATCTCCGACACCAACCCACCACACCCAGGAATCTCTACAATTCCTTTTTGTTCTTGGGTTGCCTGAAACTAACTATGGCCTCAACTTTGCCATTGGGCAGACTTCCTCTACCGAATCCTACCATATAACCTTAGTATTGAACCTGGGCCTTTACATAGTCGCACTTCGCTACGCTGAGTACTAAGTTAGTAGATGGCAGTCTCTGCAGCAAGGCATATAGCCGGATCAGGTGTTCATCCCAGGAGTTAATGAACATAAACAAATAATCACTATATGTGGCACATACCTTGATATCACCAATAAGTTTGTTCATTAGCCTCTGGAACGTGGCTGGAGAATTTTTCATACCACATGGCATGTCTTTGTAAGTATGACCATCAGCCACAAAACATGAAGTTTCTTGGACCCTTTCAGTAAGTAAGACTCGCCAATATCTCTTAAGTAAATAAATAATGTTAATGAACTTTGTACTGCCTATATTGTCAATTCATTCGTATTCTCTAGAAAGTGGATAGGTGTCAGCCATAGTGAGAGAAATGGCCCTACAGTCATCTGTACAAAAACGATAGGACTCCGGATTTTTGAACTAAGAAGACTAGGGAGCAACACTCGATTTGGCGTGGTTCGATCAATCCCTGCTACATGTAGGCTAACTCCTGCTGGATAATGGACTACGTTTCTAAACTAACACGGTTGGGAGGTTGTTTTACATGACAGACGTCTCCAACATCGACACTGTGCTGTGTTGCATCCATCAGCCCAGGGGAGTTCTGGAAAACATGAGGGTACTTCCTCAGAAGGAGAGTCAGGTTATCACGTCGTTCAGCTGTTAATTTAAAGAGTGTTTCCATTACTCCATCCACGCCTCCTGGTTCTCTCTCCAACTGGCAGTCTGGCCCAACGTCAAGGGGCAGCCTGGTTCATCCACTATCTCTGTGGCTGACAGCACACATGCAGCGGAAGGGGTTCCTGCATCCTTTCGCTCAGAGTAATCCTTCCGCATATTGGCATGGCACAACCTTCGTGTCCTCCAGTCTTTGGTCTGTTTAACATAGTTAACATCACCTACCCTCTTCTAAACTACATAAGAGCCTGAGAAACTTGCCTGTAATGGCTGTCCATGAACAGAGAGCCAATACTAGCACTTTGTCTACTAGGTGAAACACTCTGCTCCTAGACTGATTGCTTTTATCACACTGGCTCACTAACTCTTTGACATCTTTCGAGCGGACTTCAAATTTGCCTTTGGGATTTCAAAAATCTTGGCTAGTCATTACTTGAAATGTGAGATATACTCTAGGTTAGAAGATTAACATGACCATCATCGCTGATCCAATGTTCCTTATGCAGTTTTAACCCGCGCCGTCCCGAGGACGTACTTCCACGTCCTCACGTTTTGTCACAGCTAATCCCGAGGACGTACTTCAACGTCCTGCAATTGCAAGGTTCATAATTTCCACAATTTTCAATTTTCGCGAGTCATTTTTGGTACGTATACACGGGACACCTGCCTCAACAAGATGCCAGGCAGAGACAATGCCTTACCCAGCATGACCTCCTCCCCCCCCCTGCATGCCCTTTTCTCAGCAATTCACCTGTTATCAGTGACCTGGCCAGTATAGCCATGTCATGCCACGGTACGAAATTCAGGGCCAGAGTGATTCCCCAATCAATGACAATGTGGAGGACAAACTTTACATAGCATTAGAGGAAGAAACAGTTAGAAATGATGATCAGGTAATGTGGCAAAAAAAGGTCAGGTATTAGTGAGTGAAACAATGCTTATAATGCCTATATTACTGCTTGAAAACCAATATACTTTTGTACTACATATAAATTCGTAACAGTAAATAAATAAATACCGTTTATGAGTGGTGTGAAATAGTTATCCTCCCATAGAACTCGTTTTCTTTGGTGCCAGCCTGATAGAAAACACAGTAAAGTAAGGAGGCTCTCCTACCTGTAATGAGTATTTTAAACCTCAGGTGAGCGATTTCTCTATGAATTTTCGATGTTTCTCACCAAAAGCGAAAGTTTTAGCAAAAAAAAAAAAGGAAAATTGCCCGGGATTGGGGGGTACCAGTGGTCGAAAAGTGGCCGGGACGGGGCGGGTTAATGGACTTCTCATCGTGTGACCAAAATTCAGTTCAAATCGGGAGTAACCTATGGACTCAACTGGCGTCTCTGGTTGTAAAGAACAGGAATGGAAGACCTTTGTCCCAGTCCTTTTCATAAACGATACAACATTTCTTTCATATTTGTTTGAGGGTGAGTTGCTATCTCTCCAGTGCTCCCTGACTCTGAGGATGGTACGCTGAGGTGATATGGGAGATCACAAACTCTTTGAGGATTGGATTAAATAATTTTGACATGGAACTGTTCCTCTGATCTGATTGCACCCCACTTGGAAGATCAAACTTAGTGAAACATGAATTATCTCCCTTATCACTGCTTTAACCAGTCACGTCCCGAGGTTTTCCGCACCTCCGACATCCCCCAGTCCCGAGGTATTTTCGAATTTTTTTTTTTTGGCTAAAACCTTCACTTTTGGTGAGAAACATCGAAAATTCATAGAGAAATCGCTCACCTGAGGTTTAAAAGACTCAATCCAGGTAGGAGTTCCTCCTTACCTGACTGGGTTTTCTAACATGCTGGTACCAAAGAAAACGAGTTCTATGGGAGGGTAACTATTTTATCCACTCATAAACGGTATTTATTTATTTACTTGGTACGAATTTATATGTAGTATAAGAGTATATTGGTTTTCAAGCAGTAATATAGGCATTATAAGCATTGTTTCACTCACTAACTAATCACCATTCATGACCTTTTTTCTCCCACATTACCTGATCATCATTTCTGACTATTTCTTCCTCTAGTGCTATGTAAACCTTGTCCTCCACATTGTCATCGATTGGGGAATCACTCTGGCCCTGAATGTCTTTATTGGCCAGGTCACTGGTAACAGGTGAATTGCCGAGACAATGGCGTGAGGGGGGGAGGGGGGAGGTTATGCGGTGTAAGGCATTGTCCCTGCTTGGCATCTTGTAAAGGAATAGAGGAAGGTGTCCTGTGTATACATACAAAAAATCACGCGCGAAAATTGAAAATTGTGCAAATTAGGGACCTTGCAATTGCACGACGTACCGGTACGTCGCCAAGACTGGCAAATGCAAATCGTTGCAACGTACCCATACGTCGACGGGATGGGGCGGGTTAACTGAAGTGTTTCGCAAGGGGATGGCTTCAGGATTCGTAGTGGCCATGTCTAACATAGAATATACTGGTGGCCTGATGAGGTCCTTGGTAGAGCAGACAATATCTAGAAGAACTGTAGTGAAGGGGACATCAAAGACAGGAGGAGAAACCAGTGGCGCTACAAGAACAGGCTTATTACTCTTACCGACCAGCTGGCACTGTGGCATGAGCTAAAATGTTTAGAAAAGTATCAACGAATTCCAGGCCAGTACAAATTTTGCAAGATGGGAGGAAGAGTCTTCCTCACTCTAAGTGACCTGCCAAAGTAGAAAAATGAGCGAGTACTAGAATCCCTTGCCTCCACACCTACGGAACAACCAATTTTGATGTATATTCACCCACTCATCATTATGAGCAGCACGGGGAAGTCTCCAACGATGCATCAGCATAATAATTGCTCACAGGTAGAAACACTCAGACAACTCAGCCTCACGTTCTTCCTCACTCACTGTAGAGTCAGTCAAAACTGTAGAGTCTGTATCAGATCTCTGCATTTCAGCCAGTTCCAGCTAGACTTGCACTACTATGTGAGGAGTCTTCAACCTCAGAGTCATTCAACTGGGCAAAGTAAGTATCAGCCAGAAAAATACCATCTGGCACCCCATTAATATGAATATTATCACTATCAAGACGGAATTTTGCCGTCATGGCTCTAGTTACAGCACGGGCATGACACAGTGAAAGGCATTCTACCTCCAGTGCTTTTGTCCTCTCCTCACTTATGGGACTTCTTAATACATAGGGAACTGCACTCACTTGCCCTGCAAAGTCATTACCCAAAAGGAAAAGGACCCATTTTACAGGAAACTTTTAAGGATGACCACACGTACTGGACCTGAAACTAACTCTGACTGAAGCTCCACTTCAGCCAAGGGAACAGATAAATAATCATCTATTTTTTGTGATAAAACACATTTATCAGGCTGGGCAACATTTATTATCATCTTCAGCTTAAGAGACTGCAAAGTACCTATCTCGGGAAATTGTGACTTCCTTAGTGTTATCGTTATCAATTATCACTAATCCTTTAGAAATTAAACTAGCAAATTGGGTGTCTCTGGGGGAGTCAATTTGCTTACTGTTTGAGGAAAGATGCTAATTAAATTACGCATAATATTACCGTGAAGTTTCACTCATAAGACCTGAGTAGTCTGCTCAACCTCAAATTTAGCAAGATTTTGTGGCACATATTGTCGAGGGTCAATTTGCAAACATGCTCTAACATCACTAAAATTCATCAACATCATGATAGTTAATTACGTAATTTGGTTCAGTCCAAAATCATTAGGCTTGACAACACATAACATGGGCCCATCAGATTCCTTGTGCAGATCGCATTGAAACAAATGGAAAAATTATTTTTGTTACTATTTCATTATTAAAAAAAAAAAAAAAAAAAACTACCTAAGACACAACATTCTACCTATCAAAAGGCATCAGTTCATTATAAGATACATACTGTAACTCTGTCAAATTTCGTGACTCTGTAGTGAATACTTTCTGAGTTCTGGCCCAGAAACGAAATCTCGATGCCCAGAAACTGCCCTGCCACCCAACACTTATTGATCCCAGTGATAACAACATCCTCCTCTGACTCTGTCAGGTGGAGGGCAAAAATGTTGATCCACATGGCTTCAATTTTCAACAGTAATCGAGCTACAGTTACTGAAGACCTTTACCAAGTTACTGAAAACCTTATGAGGAAGACCTTATGGGAGAACAATTTCTCCAATTGTTTCATCTAATCACAAGCGAAGGTGTGACGTTGCCGAATCATTCACACTGAACTCATTCCAATGTTGCCAGTACGACTGAATGCATGTGCTGAAGAAAAAAAAAAAAAACAAGCGGCCAAGGTGGGGTTGTGTTTGATGGGGTGAGTGAGTAGGTGGATGAGTGGATAGGAAGATGTGTGGCTTCCCAGATAACAAGGCAGGAGATATACCGCCAGTAATCTTATATGTCTCTCTTACTTGGATTTTAGTATATCGTTTAGAAGATGATGGACAAATATTTGAATAGATATGGTACACTTGGGTCATTTTACAGAATCCTGCTAAAACTTCAAAACAATTTCCTCACATGGAAGAGAAGGTCCGTCTATGCACGTAATAATAAACCTAATAAGACAAATGAAACTATTATTACATGACAGAGAGAGAGAGAGAGAGAGAGAGAGAGAGAGAGAGAGAGAGAGAGAGAGAGAGAGAGAAGCTTTAGATCTCCAATTCATCCACTTTGCAAATCAGTGCTTTGGTGGGGGTAAGGAGAGTGTTTCTGTGTGTGTGGGGGGGGGGAGGTTGACATGTGCGATTAACCTGCCCTCTAGTGGCAGACTGCTGGTATTCTCCCTGTTTCTTTATTAGTATTCATGAATGTGTCCATCCTGTGGCGTAGGGGACACAATCTGGCCGTACGATGGGGTGGTACCAACACTCTGCAACAAGGCTGTGTTAGGAAGAATTCTGCCATTGTATTCCCTGCGTGTTGTAAAAGGCAACTAATAGGGACGGGGTGAGGGGACTACGGACTCCCTCCTCTGTATTTCTAGTTCCTACAATGAGACAGGGCATAGAAAAAGTGAAGGGGCTGAGTTATACCCGTACCGTGAAGATTGGGTCTACGAATGTGCGTGGATGTAGTACAATTCGTAGTACAATGTCGTAAAAGGCGACTAAATAGGGCGGGGTGAGGGGACTAGAGACCCCTTCCTCTGTTTTTTAGTTCCTAAAAAGAGACAGGCCAGAGAAAGGGATGGGGGATGGAGTTATCCCCGTACCCTGAAGATTGGGTCTATGAATGTGCGTGGATGTAGTACGATTGAGCCTAAAAGGGAGGAGATTGGGAGAATGTTTGTGAGAAGAAAGTTTGACGTTTTAGCTTTGAGTGAAACAAAGATGAAAAGAGAAAGGTGAATCTAAGTATGGAAGTGTAACTAGAAGGATGTCAGGTGTTGATAGAGGGAGAAAGAGAGAAGAAGTGGCCTTGATAGTGAGCCCGGAAGTGCACCAGTGTATGATTGAATGGAAGGTGTCATCGAGACTGACGTGGGTCAATGAGAAATTTGGACGTGAGTTTTGGGTATTTGTGAGTGCATATGGGCCTGGTAGTGAGAGGGATGAAAAGGTGAGGGAGTTATTCTAGAATGATGAATGTTTGCGGAATTTTGGAGCAAATATGAATGTGGTAATGATGGGAGATTTGAATGCTAGAGTGGGAAATGTAGCAGTTGAAGGTTTCGTTGGTATGCATGGTGTGCCTTGAATAAATTTATAATGGAGAAAGTATGATACGGATGTCTGTTGAGCAAGAGACGACGATTGGAAATCCCTTTTTGGGAAGAAATATATAAGTATATATGGGTGAGACAGGAAGGTGGAAGAGTTGCTGATAGAGCACTGATGAACTATGTAGTTGTCTCCAGGAATGTTGGAAAAAAATTCCTGGATATGAGTGTTTTGAGACAGAAGGGTGGAGGTATGAGTGACCACTACCTTGCGGAGGGAAAGTTGCGGGTAGGTATGAGATGGGTGAGATCAAGGAGCTTTACGTGTGATAGGGAGGTTTTGAAAATCAGTGAGTTGGATAAAAGAGAGAACATGATATAGTATAAGGGAAAGCTGAAAGATGAGTGGAAAGCAGTGAAAGATCAGGAAAATGGCGGTGTGGAGAAAGAATAGCAGTTGTTTAAGTGTGCTGTAGTGAGGTATGTGGAAGAGGTGTGTGATGTGAGACGAGTAGGTAGTGGTGTAAGAATGGGAAGTGGATGGTGGTATGAGGAAGTAAGTGTGGCTGTAGCTGAGAAGAGACGTGCATATGAAGTGTGGCTGTAGAGGAACGATGAGGTGTCGTATGAAAGAGGTAAGGAAAAGAGGAATATGGCGAGAAGGGGATTGGACGATGCTAAAGTGGCAGGAGATGAGAGGTGGGGTAGGCGGTTGACAAAATTTTGAATAGAAAAAGAAAATGTTTTGGAAGGAAGTGAGGAGAGTGCGAAGGGAAGAGTCTGGGAAGGAAAAGCGTGTAAAAGTAGAGGATAGAAAGATGTTAATTGAGATGGATGCCGTAAGGAAGTGATGGGCAGAGTATTTTGAAAGACTGTTAAATGTAGAGGAGGAAAGGGAGGGTGAGATTGTGGCAGATGGAAGGGTGCAAGGAATAAATGTGTTTGAAGAGCTGATTAATTCTTTGATCACGACTGAGGAAGTGCAGGAGGCAATCAAGGAGATGAAAGCAGGAAACGGTGTAGGTATGGATGGGTGTCCTATGGAATGTCAGAAAGGTGGTGGAGCTACTATTGTTGAGTAGTTAGTAAGATTGCTGAATCTGTGCTTTGTGAGCGGTATGGTGCTGACTGACTGGGCATGTACATGTGTGGTTACGCTGTATAAAGGTAAGGGTGATAAGTATGACTTTACCAGTTTTAGTGGTATAAGTCTATTGAGTGTTGTAGGTAAGGTGTATGGTAGAATGTTGATTAAGAGAGTCAGAGAGGATAAAAAGGGAGTGATTGGTGATGAGCAGTGTGGCTTAAGGAGAGGGAGGGAATGCATGGATCAGGTGTTTGCTGTGAGACAGGTGTGTGAAAAGTATTTGGCAAAAGGTAAGGATGTGTTTTGGATGTTCATGGATTTATGGATACCATATGATGAAATTGATGAGGATATGTGAACTGTTTTGAGACTGTATGGACTTGATGGTAGATTACAATGAGTGAAAAGTTTTTATGAAAATAGTAGAAAGTGAGTAAGAATGGGATATACTGTGAGTGATTGGTTTCCCGTGAGAGTGGGGTGTTTGATGTCGCCTTGGTTGTTTACTCTTTATATGAATGGTGTTGTAAGGGAGGTGAATGAACAAGTGTTAGGTGAAGGCTTGAGTCTAATGAATGCTGATGGTAGAGAGTGGAATCTGACTCAGCTTCTGTTTGCAGATGACACGGCACTGGTGACTGATTCGGAGTGGTTGAGACAGTTGGTAGAGGAGTTTGGAAGGGTAGGTGAAAGGAGTAAATTCAGAGTAAATGAGAATAAGAGTAAAGTGATGAACCGTATGAGGTTGGTAGACAGTAGGAGGATGAATGTAGTTTTGAATGGTGAGTTGTTTGAGGAGGTAGAGTGTTTTAAGTAATTAGGGTCACATGTTGTTGTTGATGGAAAAATAGATGTAGAGGTGAAGTTTAGAATGAATGAAGTAGGAAAGGTGTTGGGAGGAATGAAAAAAGTGTTTAGATGCCATTTGCTTAGAATGGATGTAAAAACAAGGCTGCATGAGGGTGTAGTCGTACAGGCTGCATTATATGGGGCTGAAACTTGGATTAGGGGTGTAGCAGAAAGGAAGAGTTTGAATGTAATGTACATGAGGTGTCTGTGGAGTATATGTGAAATGACGCATATGGATTGAGTGAGAAAAGATGAAGTGAGAAGGAGAACTGGAGTTATGCGGGAGATGGCTGATCGAATTGAGCAGAGGTGTTGCAATGGTTTGGGCATATGGAGAGAATGGATGAACAGCGATTGGTGAGAAAGATAACTGAATTGGATGTGAGAAGTGTAAGGCTGAGAGGAAGACCACAAATAGGATGGATGGACAGTGTAAAAAGAGTGTTAGATGCAAGTGGGATGTCTGTAGAACAAGGAGGAGTGGTTGGACGTGATGGGGATGACTGGAGAGAAATTGTGAATGAATAAATGGTGATGCACCTGTGAGGGGATATTCTCCCACATTTGGGCTGATCACCTGATCAGGTCAGGTGTGGGTAAGGGTATGGGTTCATCATGATATGGCAGGGGTAAACCAGCTCTTATGTTGGGCCCTGCTGCGGATGTCACTGATTACACTGTGCAGTTGACCCTGGTGCGGTTTGGTATGGTGAGGATTTGTCCCTTCCCCCCTTCCGGCTAAGATATGAGTATATGTTTGTGTGTGTGTGTGTGTGTGTGTGTGTGTGTGTGTGTGTGTGTGTGTGTGTGTGTGTGTGTGTGTGTGTGTGTGTGTGTGTGTGTGTGTGTGTGTGTGTCAATGAGTAAATTGGAGGTGTGTTGTCCTGTCTCGGCTATCCCCCTTTCTTTGGAGGAAGAAGACTAGGTACGTAGGTAGATGATTGTTGCTACATATTTTAAGCTTACTGGACTATCTACTGTAGTCATTCAGGCACCACTAAAGCCTGCATCACACACACTACGATAGCCCCGGATCACAGCCAATCTTTCCAAAAATTTGAATTTTTTCTGAGTCGGCCAACATCATCTGTTTATCGTGTAAAAAGATCGCCTCAATATGTCATTTTCAAGGGGGTGTCTTACGGGTCGGAAATCGTCAGCTGTGGTCGGCCAAAAAATAGTGCATGCACTATATTTTGGCCGACAATGTGACGAAAAAGAACGTTATATTTGTGGTGTTACTATCGTGTTGTAATCGAACTACGATCGTGTGGGAAACTCCGTTGCCGTACTGTGATCGGCCAAGTTTATCGACCCTGATCTGTGTTCGATCGACACGTCAATAGCACGACCACAACACGATCTCTATACGGTCACAACATGACAACAACACAACAACAACAAGATAAATATCTTCCCAAAATCGACATCCACAACCACTATACGACAACAGCAAGATCGCTACTCGACAGCTGTAAGAGTCGCTCGACTTCAACACAATCAGCGTCCGATCACAACACAATATCCACACAAGTAACTGCGTGTGTGAAACTGAGTTATCAATGTGGTAGACACGATTGCCACTGGACCTACATGATAACTGTGCAATAACAACTGGATTGCTACACAGTATACCGCCATAGTCGTGTATGGTGCCAGATGGGATACATGACTAAAATGCAGCATAGTGCCCCCTGGAACACCCAGCCACTCCCACAAGGAATACAGTATAGTGCCCCCATGAACTCCCGGACACCCCCACAAGGAGCCCACAGAGGAGCAGCAGCAGCGCGTGGGGACTCGGTGTGACAACGGCCTGAGTCAGCTCGGGCCATGCGCCCCTATGACCCGGAGCACGCCCGCCGTCGCCATAGCAGGAATACTGCACTACCTTCCAGGCGAACCTTCAGTAAACCAGCTATAGGGTGGAGCTGCCTATCCAGCTCCTGCCAGCACCCCAAAAGAGACGGCCAGTAGCCGCTCCTGCCTTTGTCAGGAGATGGCCAGTAGCCTATCTGAAGGTGTCTTCCTCTTTGAGACGGCCAGTAGCCGCTCACTCCACGCTAAGGAAACGGCCTGTAGCCGTCCTGAAGGTAATCAGGAGATGGCCGGTAGCTGCTCCCACCTTCGCCAAGAGATGACCTGCGATCGCTCTGAAGGTGTACTTCCGGAGACAGCTGGTAGCCGCTCCAAACCCCTCCTGAAGGAGACGGCCTGTAGCTGTTCCCACCTTTGTCAGATGGCCTGTAGCCGCTTCCCCCTGAGACGGCCGGTAGCCGCTCACCCCTCACTAAGGAGATGGCCGGTAGCCATTCTGAGGGTAATGAGGAGATGGCCGGTAGCCGCTCCCGCCTTTGTCAGATGGGCAGCAGCCACTCCGAAGGTGTCCCCCCTGAGTCAGCCTATAGCCGCTCTACACCTCTCCTGCAGGAGTTGGCCTGTAGCCACTCTACACCCCTCCTGCAGGAGTTGGCCTGTAGCCACTCTACACCCCTCCCGCAGGAGTTGGCCTGTAGCCACTCTCGCCTTCATCAGACGGCCTGTAGCCGCCCTGAAGGTGTCCCTGGGTTTGCTGGCAGTCACTCACCCTCTCAGGCCACGGCCAGTAGCTGGACCTTGGCGGCTTGTACCCGCGCCTCTAGGAAGCCACAGCCAGTGGCCAGGCCCTACAGCAGGAAGTGGCCAAGAGCCGCCCTGCCGCCTAAGCTTGTCGCCTGTTCCCTGACACCCAGTGCAGAGGGCGTAGAGGGCCTCTGCTCCCAACGACTGGCTCTGGAGGAGACCCACCTGACGGACCCTGATGCAGACCAGTGCAGCAGCCCCTGCCTGTCGGCACCGGCCAGCCCTGGGGACCGCAGTCCTCAGGAACCCCAGACCATCCCCAGAACGCCTGGGCAGGAACTCCCTACACCTCAACTGCGGAGGACCTCTCCCTCCGTTAGGAGCTTGAATGACCGGTTCAGGCAATTGATTGGCCCCAGCCCTGAGGGCCGCACTCCTGTCCCCAGCCTTGAGATTAAGGGACCCTTTGCCACCCACAGCCCCGGATGAGAGCAGATGCCTCTGCGCATGCTCCCGTGCCCCCTGAGCACGGAGTCTCCTGGTCGTGCCCAGCCCCGTCAGTAGTGGAGTTGTGTTGCCCCTCAGCCTCACCCTTCGCACCAGACCATAGTGACTGTAACTGTGCATTGATAGTGGTCAAGCATTGATGAGGCAGAATAGTGAATTGACAGTGATAGACCAAAGTGTTGGAAAGAAGAACAGACACAGTGAACTACCATCCAGTAATAAGATAAACACCAAAGCAGTGGAGTGAGTGATGGTAATTGATCAAAAGCAACCTACGAGTAGAAAATAACAAAGTGAACATGCTACCATTAGACTCTACCTCATATTACCATAATCCTAATTAGACCCCAATGCCTTACACCCCCCCCCCAGTGAGAAATAACTCTAGCATCTCCACTCGCTTAGAGACCCTGGACTATACCAATTTAGAATATTCCACCTCCAGTGTTGTTTTCACTGTATTCCCAAACAATATCCTGCAAGCTACTATTAACCCAACCTAATTATAAGAGTTTATAATTGCCCAGTAAAACGTGTCTGTAACATCTGCTGATTCCCCTGTCTGACTAAGTAATACACGTGTAAGGTTATTGCCTGTAGTTTTTGTGTCCTGCCTCTCTCTTATTTGTCTAAGCCCCGGTCTCGAAAGAGAGCCCTGCTATATGTTAGGAGTTTAAGGAACGGGAAGCCAAACCTAAAACACCTAGCATTACACTGGTGGACAGCAGTGGTTCTTGACCTGGGCATACGAGAGAGGTAGTCAGGAAATACCGGAAAAATGGCAACCAAACCTCACGTGCAATTGCCAAAGCTCTACCCCAAACAGTACGATGTTCGCACTTATCTGACGATCATCAAACCTTTACTAGATATCAGTTTTGAAAATGACCAACAAAAAATTGCAGTTACACTCCCACTGTTGGGCAAAGCGGTGGCTAATATTGCACCAAAAATCGTTCTAGAGCTCATCTGGCAAAATTTCATGAGACTCATGACCCAAGCCATCAACCCATCACTAGAGAAAGTGGTGGCACTATCCCAACTGGATAGTTTGACTTTTGACGGGAATCTAGATGATACCCTAATTCGGGCAAGACGCCTGGTCACCGCTGCCTACCCGGAGGCAGATGATGAAATCCGGAAACAGCATACTTTTAACACTCTCCTGAGAGTGCTCTCCAGTGATGTAAAAGAACACTTTACGATCCATGACCCGACTGGAGACATGGATAGAGACATCCAACTAATACGGCGCCTCCTGACCTCCAGGCCAGCACCCCAGCAGATCAACGTGGTAAAAAAGTTTCCCACCAAAATTCCGGCTCCCCCAGTCAAGCCACGTCTGCCTATGCCCCACACCAGCACCACCCCAGCGCCTAGCCCACCTAGGGCACACCCGACACACTGGCGCCCCACCCACAGTGAGAACCCCAACCTTATCCTAGTGAATCCCTGGGAATTCTTGGCGTGCAGCTCCAGATGCCCACTGCACGATATCCGGAACCAGTTGAAGGCTTCATGTCAGAAAACTACCACCCCAGGCCTGCGCAAAGTCTCCTCTCTAGAGGACAAGGCAACAGAGGACGAACCTGGATCTGTGGAGGAGACCGATTCTGGGGAACAGGAGCTGGAGCAAGAAGAAGGAGGCCCCAGACAGCTGGATTTTTAGGCCTGCCCCTGCTCAATCCCACGGTGGTGGGGGCCATTTCCCCCAAATATCGCCCCCCAGATTACCACAAGATCAAGCTGAACGGGGCGAAAGCCAGACTTCTGGTCGATACTGGAGCAGCCAGATCCTGCCTTTATAGCCATTACTTCTCCCACCACAAATCGACCTTTGGCCCATTCTACCCCACAGCTACTCACCTTGTGGATGCGGGGGATGGCCCCCTGCCCATCAGTGGGGAGACACGGGTCCTAAGAGTCGACACCCACTAACCGATGTCAACCCAGCACCAGTTTGTAATTTTCGACTCTTCCTGCCGAAATTACGACGGGTACCTGGGGCTGGACCTGTTGTAGAAGTTAGGGGCCACCATAGATTGCCGCAACAGACAGCTCCAGTTCCGTGCACCGCCCGACCCTCCCCCCCCGGCCCGTCTGCACCTGCATGCCACGGCCCTGGCTGGAAGACTCCAACCCCCCTTCCTTCTTCTTCCCCCCCTCCCCCTCTTATTCCCCCCCACCCTCTCCCTTTCTTATTACCTTCCACCACCCCCCCTCCCTCTTTTCCTGCCACCATTTCTGCCGCCGTCACCATTCCCACCCATCATGAAGCCTGGGTGCCCCTCAACCGGCCCTCCAGCCCCTCTGTCCTATGCTCCTCACTCCTGTCGCCGGGAACCCTCTCGGCCTGCCTTCTGCCTCTGACTTTCCTTCCCCCGCATCGTACGGCAGTCAGAATCGCCAACCTCGTCCCTTCACCCCTCACCCTCCCTAAAGGGCTCGTAATCGAAGAGATGGAGGAAGACGAGCCCTGTGCCTCTTCTCCCTCCTACTCCCCCGCTCCCCTGCCCCCCATTCCCAACCATCTCTCCGCCTATCAGTCGGACACCCTTCGCCGCCTCCTCCTGGATTTCCAGGATCTGTTTGCAGCAGGGCCAGGGGACATCGGACACACCACCTACCTGGCTCACAAAATTCATACAATGGGCCCGCCTATCCGACAGCCATCCTGACGAAAGAATCCTAAACAGCGGG
Source organism: Coenobita brevimanus (assembly GCF_032717465.1). Taxonomy (NCBI): domain Eukaryota; kingdom Metazoa; phylum Arthropoda; class Malacostraca; order Decapoda; family Coenobitidae; genus Coenobita; species Coenobita brevimanus. Next base: position 5,771,192 of record NC_136986.1, on the reverse strand, counting down.
AAGAGGAAGACCGCCAGGTGCAAGAGATGATCGAAGCTGGAGTCTTCTCCCCCTCCACCAGCCCCTGGTCCTTCCCTGTCATCCTCGTGAGGAAGAAGGACGGCACAATGTGGTTCTGCGTCGACTACCATCAACTTAACGACATAACTACCAATGACGCCACTCCAATCCCGCGTATAGACGATTCCCTGGATTCCCAGTATGGAGTGTCCTGGTTCTCTACCCTAGACCTCCAGTCAGGGTATTGGCAGGTTCCCGTGCGACAGGAAGATCGAGGCAAAACTGCTTTCTCGACTAGTAACGGGAAACATTACGAGTTTAATGTCTTGCCGTTCGGTCTCTGCAAAGCCCCCGCCACCTTCTCCAGGTTAATGGAGTCCGTCCTCAGCAGTCTCATGTGGGAAAGATGCCTCACGTACTTGGATGACGTCATTGTTTTCAGCCAAACCTGGGCTGACCACCTGCAGCGCCTCCGCCGGGTTTTTACCAGGATCCGACAGGCAGGCCTCAAACTCCGGCCCACCAAGTGCTTTCTAGCCGCCAGAACCGTCTCGTTCCTGGGGCATGTCATCTCCCAGGCAGGAATATCTCCCAACCCTGACAAGCTCCATGCTATTGCAGATATACTCCCACCAAAGGACGTACACGGCGTCAGAGCCTTCCTTGGCTTGATATCCTATTACCGCCGTTTCGTGAAGGGTTTACCCACAATGCCAAACCACTCCACGAGCTGACCCATAAGGAGGAACCATTCCTCTGGACGGAGTAGAGACGAGCTGCCTTCCAGCAGCTTAAAGACAAACTCATTTCCGCCCCCATCATGGCTTTTCCCGACTACGCCCTTCCCTTCCACCTCTATACCAACGTCTCCCTCCTTGCCCTAGGCACTGTGTTGGGAGAAGTCTAAGAGGCCCATGAACACATCATTGCCTGTGCCAGCCGTACTCTGAATCAGGCGGAGAAAATCTATGGCGCCACCAAGCAAGAATGCTTGGGCATAATCTAGGCGCTCGAACACTTCTGGGCATAACTCTCCGGGACCCAAGTCACCATCATTACAGACGACCAATCCCTCCAGTGGTTATGACAGTCTGACACCCGCTATGCCCAACTCATCAGAAGGGTGAGAAACTCTGGAGGAGTTGAATTACGAGATCTCATACCCACCCGGCAAACTCCATACCAACATGGACGCTCTCTCTTGGCTTCCCATCCACGCAGCCCAGCCGGAACCAGACCTCCTCTAGCAGTGGCACCGCAAGGAGCGACCCCCTTGGATTCCTCACCACCTTTTCAAAAAACTGTATTGGCAGGGCGATCACCTCCTGACCCCCTCCGGTCATATTCTCCTAGCCCCTGACACCACCCTCGATGCCATACGACACCTTCACACTCACAAAGGCGTTCACCTGGGTACAAAAAAACTGCTGCAAGTTTTCAACGACGCATACTGGGCACCCAACCCTTCCGCCCTCGCCAAAGAAATCATCCAAAGCTGCCACTCCTGTGCCCTTGGCAAAGACATCACATGCTCCGCAGGACCATCGAGCCATATCACCGCCCACAAACCCTGGCAGCTGTTAGCAATTGATGTGGTACGGACCCTGCCTCCAAAATCAGGCTATAGATACGTCATCACGTTCATAGACATGTATTGCAAGTTCGTCGTGGCCTGTCCAGCGAAGGAACACCAAGCCGTCACAGTAGCCAATGCCCTCCTTCAGCACATTTTTCCCTACTTTGGCATTCCCCAAGTGATCCACTCAGATACCCAAATGCACCGATAAGATCTGGGAGGAACTAGCCATATTTTCGGGTACAACATCTCCCACTCCTCCCCCTACTGGCCACAGGAAAATGCAGTGTGCAAGTGCAGCCATCGTTCCCTCATGATTCAGCTCCACACACGAATAGAAGCCACTAAGGACAATCACTGGCCCACCCATGTAAAAATCGTACAATGGGGCATCAACTCCTGCCCCCGAGAGGACAGAATTTTGCCATATGAGCGAGTATTCAGAGAGACACCCCTCCTGCTGCCCCTTCGGCAGGATCTGCAACCTCCCACCTCCGCTCCCACGATGGACCCACTGCACTACCTCAAGCGCCGTTTGACCCACCTCCAACACAACCTAGACCTCAGCCCCGACACAGCCTCCAACCCCTGCAAACCAGGTGACACTGTCATTATTGCCCCGCTCCCCACCCCTCACAAACCCGCACCACCCCGCTTCACGGGATCCCACACCATCACTCGCGTTCCCAACCCCTATCAGGTCACTGTTAACTACCACAGTGCCCCTCGCACCCTCCAAACCCGGCACATGCTCCCCTTCCCCCCTCCTGCCCCCACCGCCCCGGACCCATGCCCTGTCCCACCCTCTACCCCAGTGCCACCCCCCCTCCTACCTACGAATGCTACATCTCCTCCTCCCCATCTCCCTCCCTCTCCCCCTCCCCTGCCACTTCAGTCTCCCCAGCCGCCACGCCGCATCACACCTCACCTGACAACCCACTTGCACCACCAACACCCTGTTGCTCCCCCACCCCTTCTCTACCAGCCACCCACTCCCCCACGCCCAGCACCACGTGTCCCACCCTCACCCCCACACCTCCACCTCTGCCCTCACCCACTGCTGCCCCCACCCCCTCCAACCCACTGCACCCCCCACTCCCACTCCAAACTCCCAACCCCCCGCCTCAACCATCTCCCACCCAACCGCACGCGCCCCATGCGCCTCACGCCCACACCAACCCCGCACACCCATGTCACCACCCACACCGACCCTCAAAACAATCACACCCGCTCCGGGTGCCTCTCCTGCCCACCCGCCTGATACACCCACTCCCTCACCCCACCCGCCTCACCACAAAATCACACTCCCACCCCTGCCCTAAACCACCTCACCCTCACGCTACATCAAGCCCAAATCCCAGCCACCTATACTCCCCAGAAACACTACGCCGCATTATCTCGGCATAAAACCCGACACCTACCATCCATCTCAATCATTCAGCATCACACCATACCACGGGCAACAACTACCACCAAGAAGATACGGCGAGCTGTATGGGCACCGTCACTCGGATGCAACCAACGAGTCCGAGGACCACACCATCCCCTCCAACTCCTCCACTCCTCCACCACCACATCCACCCTCTTCCTCACCTGTGACACAGAGCAGGACGAGAACACCGCCACCACAGCCTGGCATGCCCTCCTCCGACACCTACAGCCAGTCTACACCACCCATGATATGCAAGTCTACCACCTCCAGTCATGGGGACGTGACTTTTTTCCAGGAGACGGTGGTAAAATGCAGCATAGTGCCCCCTGGAATACCCAGCCACCCCCACAGGGAATACAGCATAGTGCCCCCATGAACACCCAGACACTCCCACAAGGAGCCCACGGAGGAGCAGCAGCAGTGCACAGGGACTCGGTGCGACAACGGCCTAAGTCAGCCTGGGCTGCGCACCACTATGACCCAGAGCCCAACTGCCGTCGCCATAGCGGGAATACTGCACTACCTTCCACGTGAGTCTCCACCAACCAGCTAAGGGGTGGAGCTGCCTATCAAGCTCCTGCCAGCACCCCAGAGGAGACGGCAAGTAGCCGCTCCCGCCTTCATCAAGACATAGCCAGTAGCCTATCTAAAGGTGTCTTCCTCTTTCAGTCGGCCAGTAGCCACTCGCCTCTCGCGAAAGAAACTGCCTGTAGCCGTCCTGAGGGTAATCAGGAGACGGGAGGTAGCCGCTCTCGCCGTCGCCAAGAGACGACCTGTGATTGCTCTGAAGGTGTCCTTAGGGAGACGGCCGGTAGCTGCTCCAAACCCCTCCTGAAGGAGACAGCCTGTAGCTGCTCCCACCTTCGTCAGATGGCCTGTAGCCGCTGCGAAGGTGTTCCCCCTGAGACGGCCAGTAGCCACTCACCTCTCCTGAAGGAGACGGCCAGTAGCCACTCCCGCCTTCATCAGACGGCCAGTAGCAGCTCCAAAGGTGTCCCCCCTGAGTCGGCCTGTAGCCGCTCTACACCTCCTGCAGGAGTCAGCCTGTGGCCGCTCTACACCTCCTGCAGGAGTCGGCCTGTAGCCGCTCTACACCTCCTGCAGGAGTCGGCCTGTAGCCACTCTACACCTCCTGCAGGAGTCGGCCTGTAGTCGCTCCCGCCTTCATCAGACGGCCTGTAGCCGCTCCGAAGGTGTCCCTGGGTTTGCTGGCAGTCACTAACCCTCTCAGGCCACGGCCAGTAGCCGGCCTTCGCGGCTTGTAGCTGCGCCCCTAGGAAGCCACGGCCAGTAGCTGGGCCCTACGGCAGGAAGTGGCTGAGAGCCGCCCTGCTGCCTAAGCTTGATGCCTGTTCCCCAACCCCCAATGCAGAGGGCATCAAGGAGTATTGGAGAGGCCCTGTAGTCTCCCCTGGCCTCTGTTCCCTACAACTGGCTCTGGAGGAGTCCCATCTGATGGACCCTGATGCAGACCAGTGTTGCAGCCCCTTCCTGTCGGTGACGCCCAGCCCTGGGGACCGCAGTCCTCGGGAACCCCAGACCATCCCCAGAATGCCTGGGTGGGAACTTCCTACACCTCGACGACAGAGGACCTCCCTCTCCATCAGGAGAATGAACAACCAGATCAGGCAATTGTTTGGCCCCAGCCCTGAGGGCTGCACTCCTGTCCCCAGCCCTGAGAGTAAGGGACCCTTCACCACCCACAGCCTCGGACAAGAGCAGACGTCCCTGCGCGTGATCCCGTGCCCCCTGAGCATTGAGTCTCCTGGTCGTGCCCAGCCCCATCAGTAGCGGAACTGTGCTGCCCCTCAGCTGCACCCTCGGTGCCAGATTAACCATAGTGACTGTAACTGTGCAGTGATAGTGCTCAAGCAGTGACGAGGTGGAATAGTGAATTGACAGTGATAGACCAAAGTGTTGAAAAGAAGAATAGACACAGTGAACTACCATACAGTAATAAGATAAACACCAAAGCAGTGGAGTGAGTGATGGTAATTGATTAAAAGCAACCTACGAGTAGGAAATAACAATGTAAACACATTACCATTAGACTCTACCTCATACTAATATAATCATAATTAGACCCCAGTGCCTTACACCCCCCCCAGTGAGAAATAGCTCTAGCATCTCCACTCGCTTAGAGACCCTGGACTATACCAATTTAGAATATTCCACCTCCAGTGTTGTTGTCATTATTCCCAAACAGTATCCTGTGAGATACTGTTAACCCTATCTAATTATAAGAGTTTATAATCGGCCATTATATCGTGTCTGTAACATCTGCTGATTCCCCTGTCTGACTAAGTAATACTGGTGTAAGGTTATTGCCTGGAGTTTTTGTGTCCTGCCTCTCTCTTATTTGTCCAAGCCCCAGTCTCAAAAGAGAGCCCCGCTATATGTTAGGCATTTAAGGAACTGGAAGCCGAACCTAAAACACCTAGCATTACAATGACAAACACCCGATTTGCATACGTTCCACAGGATAGGTGCAGGAGCTCTGTTGGATGTGCACACGACACACACAAGATGCGCACAACACACTCAACAGTGGTGCAACACAGCTGAAGTTTCAAGTTGCTTATCAGCATCTGGTTGTAGTTGAATTGGGCTTCATAGGCTTCGTCGTCTGTCATGTTGGTGGCAAGTTGGTCAAGGACGCCCGTGTTGGCCTCCATGTTGTCTGTAGTAGCTCCAGTGGTAAAATGAAGTGGGTGGATGACCCTCCCCCTATGTTTAACCCCTAAAATGCGGGGCGTCATGTTTGTGATGCTCGCCAAAAAGGACATAATGGCGGATCGTCGCGTTTGCGATTCGAGGTAATTTTGAATAAACGCAGGCAAGGATGTTCCAGCTGGTATTGTCTATCAGTACCACCACCCTTTAGCTACAATTAGCATACTTTACCTTTGTACTACTGACCTCTGTTGTTGCCAAGTATCGCGTTTTTCCCCCCTCCCCCCCCACCATGGCCCGGCCAGCCTGGCTGTGAACTGGTTCAGAACTGTAAATCTGCGCTCTCCTCTCACAAGCAGTTTATGCTAATAGGAAATGCTTGTTTCCCCAGTTGTCACACTAGCTTTTTTTCGCACGGTTTGCCCGTTTAGCGTCAGTTTACCTCAGGCTTTCAAAGTGACATTATGGCGAGTTCTAGCTCTTCCCAGTCAGTGTAAGCTGCCGACAGGAACAAGAATAAAGTGACGGGCGTAAGGCAAAATAAAGCGGTGATCTTTTGGGAAGTAATATGATTGAAAATAATGTAGTATACGTGTTTTTAGCTGTGAAAATGGAAATGTTTGTTGAGTGACGGGAAGACCGCCGCCGTGCTGCATGTCGGCCGTACGCTTCATTGATAGCCTTATTTTCAGTGCTTATTGTACAAACACGGATTCCAAACTACCTGTACGTTGTAGTATAAAGTTTACTGTGACAGAATGAGGCTGTGGTAGAGGGGAAACCAGGTTACTGGAGGTGTGAAAGTGAAGATATGGTTACCCAACTTTGCAAGTCTCCACAAGTCCTTGGTTAGTCCATGAAGGCTCAACACCTGTCTCTGGAGAAAGCTGAATGTAAGTACTATCAGCCATACCAAGTATAATGTTCTAGGGTTAATCTCTGATTTTTGGCTAATATTTTCCTACGGGTACTCAGACCGCGATCGAACCCCGCCACCCGGGGGGGTCGGCTGTCCATTAGGGGTTAAAGGGCCGAAATTGGTCGTATGGCAATTGTGTGCATCGTACTATGGTGGCAGTGATCATTTCTCAATTGTGCGTATGTCGTGTATGACCGTGGACATGTGAAGATGTGGTACGGCTAACAACCAAATAAATACTTATCCTGCTGTTATCTGGTCGAAAGTGTGTCAGAGTTGAGCGAGAATGCTGGCCTTTAAACAATTTATAGCCTCATGTGTGAATACCATGTGTGTCAAGTGGATGTCGAATGGGTGTCAAATGGGTGTCGTTTGACCGTAGAGCAGCTATAGTGTGGTGCGAGGATCGTGTGGTGGTCGAGTGATTAATTTCGACTCAGCAAAAAAGTGCAAGTCATCTGCTGTAGTGCAGGAGACGTACTGTGGTTTTTTGTATTTTTTATTTTTTTTATGCAAGGAAGAAGGAACCAAAGGCCATGGGCCTCCAATTATTGTTCCTTCCAAGAGAAAACAAAATACGAGAGAGCCAAATTCAAGATCCAATCATTTCGAGATCCCTGGACACACTGCATTTGAAAGACTGGAGATCATAGGAAGCAGGAAATTCAGATAGAGGGAAACAGTTCAAGAGTTGACCTGTTGCATAAATGAAGGACTGGGAGTAACGGTTAACTCTTGCATGAGAGAGTTCGACAGAAAAGGGATGAGAGTTTGCTGCTAGACGGGTGCTACATGCCCGTCGAAGAGGTGGACGAATGCATGCAGACAGTTCAGAGAAGCAGTGACCATTGAAGTAGAACAGAAAAGAGATAAAGTTGCAACAGTGTGGTGAAGAGACAGAGGTTGAAGGAAGTCAGAAAGAGGAGGAGAGTTAATGAGACGAAAAGCCTTACACTCCACCCTAGGGAAAAGAGCTGTATGTGGGGAGCTTCCTCACACATGAGAGTTGTACTCGACACAAGGGCAGATAAAACCCCTGTATAGAGTCAACAATTGTGCAGGGGTAAAGAAAGAACGGCGTTGGCTTAGCACACCAAATGTCTTGGAAATATATTTCACAATGGATGTAATATGATCTTTCCAAGATACGTCCCAAATAAATGAAACCCCAAGCATGTTCAAGGATGATGCTGGATTAAGCTGAATATTATTAAACGTTAGTGGGTATAACTGTGGAAGATTTTGTCGGGTTGATAGGTGTAAGAATTGAGTCTTTCATGCATTAAAAACAACAAGATTATTTTTACCCCAGTCAGAGATACAAGCCAAGTCAGAAATTAGGTGTGACATAGCCTTATCCTTTATTTCTTGAAGTAACTGCTGATATGGACGTTGTGGGAACCGAATGGAAAGGTGAAGGGTGGAGTCATCAGCTTATGAGTGGATAGGGTTAGATGTACAGCTTAGAAGGTCATTGATGAATAAAAGGAAGAGAGTTGGTGATAGGACAGAGCCCTGAGGAACACCATTGTTGACAGACCGAGGAGAAGAACAATGGCTGTCTACAACAGCGAGTATAGAACGACCCAAAAGGAAGCTGGAGATGAAGGCACAGGTAGATGGATAGACACCGTAAGAGGGCAGTTTGGAAATTAAAGATTTATGCCAGACTCGATCTAAAGCCTTTTGGATGTCAAATGCAATGGCAAGGCTTTCACCAAAGTCCCGAAAGGAGGATGACCAGGAGTCTTAAAGTTGGTGAGAAGATCGCCAGTGGAGTGTCCCTGATGGGACCCATACTGACGATCAGAAAGAAGGTTTTGATAGGAGAGATGCTTTAAAATTTTTCTATCAAGAATTGACTCGAAAACTTTTGGGTTTCAGGATGATAAAGTAATTGGACGATTGTTAAATTGTTGTGAATGGTCACCCTTCTTTGGGACGGCAGAATGAGAGCAAACTTCCAGCAAGAAGAAAAGGTACAAGTTGATAGACAAAGGCGAAAGAGTTTGCCTAGGCAGGGTGTAAGCACAGAAGCACAGTTCTTGAGAACAACAGGAGGGACTCCATCAGGCCCATATGCCTTATTAGTATTGAGTTCTATGATGACAGAAAATTAATCAGATGAAATTTTAATGTCAGCCATGAGGAAGTCAGAGGGGGGAAGTGATGGAGGAACAGCACGGGAATCGTCTAAGGTGGAATTGGAGGAGAAAGTCTGACGCTGCCATAAGGAATTCACACACAAGGAGGTTCATTGTAACGAGTCTCATTTTAGCGACTAAGGATTTTCTTAAGCAAGGAACTCAGCTTTATTAAGCCCCATTTGATGTTTCAGTGTAGCATCCTAAGGATTTATCACGGAAGTTATTAACCCTTGTGAATCCCTACATGGTACCTGACTTTATCAAAATCCCGTATGGTCCATATTTTTAATACATTTGTGAATGTTCAGTACTGTAGGTAGGTCTTCTCAGTCGTCGTGAGCAACAGTGGCAGTAGTTACTTGTATGTCTAAGAGTTGATTCTGAAATACTTGATGTCTTTATCTGAAGCATCTGCTTCATTGATAGTGTTGTTGTTGTGGGCGGCTGTGGTGGTGGTGGTGGTGGTAGTGGTGGTTCATAGTGGTGGTGATGATTTTGTTGTCGTTGCTGTTTTTGTTGCCGCAGGTTCATCTGAATATGATCTCAATAGAGTGAATTTTATAGCTCTCCTTTTATTGAGATCCAGCATTGCCATTTCGGGGGACAGGGTGTTAACCGCGAGGCGTCACTTTCATGACGCTTGGGAGCAAGGGATCATACTGCCGGGTGTTGCTTTTGTGATTCTGTGTTATTTTGAATTCACTCGGGCTTCCAAGTGGGGGCTTGTATCATCTATCAGTACTGCCAATGTCCAACACTGGTCAGCACTCCTAATCTCATCTGTACTCCCATCCATTGTTGACAATTTAACCATTTCTCCCAGTTCTTGACTCCCCTCCCTAACCCCCCTCCATTACCCTATCCTCTCGCCTGCCCGGCCGTGCTACGCTAAGTAAATCTTCCCTGGAATTTTTCACTGATTTCATCCATTGAAATAAGCCCTATGCCCTATTCTTATACCAAATAATATATACAAGAAAGGAATAAGGTAAGTGAGAGTGCCATACACCTGGAATTGGCTAATTATCACCTGACGACACCTCACGTTCACTCGTTCGCTAATTTTCGCTGTTTTTTTCCCCTTGAAATATGCCGTATAATCTATTTTCGTAATAAATATACATATAAGGAGGGAAGGGAGAAGCCTAAGTGATATTTACATTCACCTGGAAATACCTAATTTATAATGTATTGTCTAGATTTCCTGCCAATCATTTCAGTGCTATACATAGCTGTTTCAAGAGCTAACGTTGGTAGTACTGAATATCCCCTAAGTAGGCCTCTACCCCGGCCCTCCCTTATCAGTTCACTCTCATCTTCCGAAGTGGAGGTACGTCTGTTTCCTCTTGCTGACTTCTGGGACTTTTTCACCCCCATGCAAAGGGCCCTGTGACCTTTACCCCCTACTAAACCTCGTGTGGAAAGAGGTAAAGGGCTGACAATTGATAAAAGAGTGACTACGATCTTTCTATTGAGTAAAACAGTGCAAGTGGAATTGTAAATAATGTGTAAATAATGTGTAAACAGCAAGTGAAAGTAATGAATGTAAATATACGTGAACAATGGAAAATAGTTTTATAAGTTACTTCAAGTGACAGTGCATAACACAGTGTAAATAAAATAGAAATGTAAATAATGTAAATAAAATAGAGAACGTAAATAGAAATGTAAATGAGTAGTATTATAAGAATACGAGTATATACCCTAGGAGTAATGAAAGTGAAAGTTTCACTCTAGCATGTCTGAATACTATGAGTTATGAGAGTGAAGATGAAAGTGACATTCACTCTCAATGCTGGTACGAGTATACAGGACGAGAAAGTGAATGCTACGTATTTTACTGAAAGAAATTGAATCCCTACAGTGACAATAAACTAATACTACTGAAGGAAACTTATGGATAAAGACTGTAGATATATATAAGTGTTATATAGTAATAGAAATATAAAGTGTGAGGGGTTTTATGAATAATAAATGACAGAGTACCAAGAGCGAACTAGAGCAAGTGCGACGGTCAGACGCGCTCATAATTTTCATTGCTTTCACAGTGTTTATTTTTTTTGGAGTATGGATCCCAAACTACTTGAAAATCATAGAGTAGTGTTTATAGTGTTAATATCTGGCTGTGGTAATCATATTACGGGTTGTCGGGAAGTGTAAAGTGGAGACTTCGTTACCCAACTTCAAAGGTCTCCACAAGTCCTACGGTAACTGACGAAGGCTCAACAATCATTCCAGGAGAAAGCTGAAGGTATGTGCCATAAGCATATGTAATTTTAATAATCTAGGACTAATAACTGATTTTTGGCAAATATTTTTTGAGAGTCTGTCGGAGCCCGAATAACCCCGCGGCACAAGCAAAACATCGGTAAACATGCCCGCGGTGTAGGGGTTAAGGGACGTTTATAGGAAGACAATGAAACTGCCCATTTATATCGATGCCACATCATGAAGGCTTACTTCTTTAATACCTCTCGATTATAGGTTTGTCATATATCAACAAAACATTTCTGTCTTGCTGTACTGTCACCAATTCAATGCATGAAGGGTGAAGAAGAATAAAAAAACGCATTTGTATTTTATGCTACAAATAAAATGGTAAAAAGTACGTTAAAAATTAGGGTCATGTCGCTTTCACTTTATAGTATATTCATTGCCTAAAAGTTGCAAGAATAGTCGTTAACACCTTTCTGTTACGAGCTGTTAGACAAAAAAAAAAAAAAAATAATGTGAAATAATCTGTTTTTATTTTGTTTCTGATTCAGACTTCACATACACCTCATAAGAGTAAAAGGACTTGTGAACTAGTTTTTTCTTCTTTGGACTAAAAATGCAATATTAATACACTGTGTAGGCTACCCCTGGATACCATTTCTACATTATTCATGTTTCCTGCAGATCTATCTATCTATTGCCAGACGCCCCAATCCCGTTAGGGGTGGTCACAAACAAATCGCCTCCAAGTCGCCCTGTCCCCCGCCATTTCACTGCCCTGCTCCGAACTCACCCCCCCCTCTCTCTTATACCTCTCCACCCCATCCCTCCATCTCATCCTCGGCCTCCCCATCCCTCTTCCCCCCTCCACCTCACTCACATACACTCTCTTCGTCAGTCTTTCACCCTCCATCCTCTCCATATGGCCAACCCACCTCAGTGTATTCCTCATAACATTTTCTATCTCATCCACATCCACACCACAATGCTCCTTTCTATCCTCATTCGTCAGCCTGTCTCTCCATGTGACTCCACAGGCTCCTCTTAAATAACTCATTTCCACTGCTCTCACTCTTGACTTGTGTCCTTCCAACAACGTCCAAGCTTCATTTCCATACGTTAGAGTTGCTATCATATTACTGTCATGTAGTAACTTCTTCACTTCCATGCTCACTTCCCTGTTTCTTATCACTGCTTTCAAAGAACCAGCAACCTTTCATCCCTGCTGTACCCTTTCAAGCACTTCACCCTCCAAACCTCCATCCTTACTCATCACAGTACCCAAGTACTTAAACGTACTCACATTTTCCAATTCCTCACCATCCAACCTCGCTGTACATTCACTGACTTCACCTCTCTCAAACACAATCACTTTACTCTTCCCTACATTCACCTTTAGATTCCATTTCTTACACACTCTCCCAAACTCATCCACCAAGCATTGCAGCTCCCCTTCGTCTTCACTCAACAACACAGTATCATCTGCAAACAACAGTACAGCGAGTTTCCAAACACTATCCTCTCTCACCAGTGCCACTCCAACATCCACTACCCTACCTTGTACCTCTTTCATTACCCCATCCATGTACATATTGAACAACCATGGAGACATGACACATCCCTGTCTTTCAGCCCAACTTTCAAAGAGAAAAATTCACTTAGTTCACCATCCACATGCACTGCAGCCTTCGCACCATCGTACATACTCTTCACAGCATTCAACAACTTACCATCTACTCCATATATTCTTAACACTTTCCACAATCCTTGTCTATCCAACCTGTCATATGCTTTCTTCAAATCCATGAAAGCCGCATACAACTTCTTTCCCTTCTCCAGAAACTTTTCCACTAAAGCTCTAAGAATGAATATCTGATTTACACAACCTCTTCCCTTCCTAAAGCCTCCCTGTTCTTCTCCAACTAATTCCTCTGTTATTTCTCTAACTCTGTCAATAAGTTTCCTACCATACACTTTTCCTGCAGATGATTACTAATATTATGAATGCAACAGTAATGATGTTCTAAGGCTGAAGATGTCAGATACTAAATTATGTTACGGCTTGCTTTATGTCAATAAATAATCTGCCAGCGGGAGTCATATGAGACATTAATCAGTCTAATGTTTGTCTCGTAGGTCCAGGTGTATGTGAAGGGTGAGGCTCCGACACCAGCAGCCTCTCCACTACAAAGGCCACACTGCCCAGGGTGATGCCCACCAGGAGAAGCAGCAGAGGTCCCTGCACATGGATAATAGACAGACTCCTGAAATTAGTTTGGCTGTGTTGTGTTCCATCCTGCCCGTGCTGTTTTATTTCTTCCCTCTGTTTCATTCGACTTTCACGTGCAGCAGCTTCCATTGTTTCCTTTTTCCACTGCTCATACAGACCAGCCTGAAAACAGACAATTGCAGTAGTGAGTCGTGGAAGAACCTAAAATAGACTTCGTCAGGTCCTATTGTAGTGAATGTTGTCGTTTTTATGTAAGCCTTGTAGGAATCTCTTAACCAACACTATTATAACATTGACATTTACTCTTCTGTATTCTAATGCATTGGACATACTGAATTTATGCGTAGTCACCAGTTATACGCATAGCGATACATGTACAGTGCATAATGCCAATACAACATGTTAAGAATCGATTTAACAGTCTGTTCTACAACTCTGATAAAGTAAATTCACTAAATATAATGCATCAATCTAGGCTGGTCACTCCTGTCTCTCATTCAAAGAAAAGTGGCTGCTCGGGCTATAACTAAGATAACTGCTAAGAATACTGTACCGGTCCCTCGTTCTTAGTGGTACCATCACCACATTTTATCGGGCTGTTTGGACTATTTTGATATACCGTAACGTGGCCTAAAACAATGTGTTCGCTGCTTCTTCTTATGTAGCATGCTTTTGAACAGTCAGGCCACCCTGTCAGTAATTACTTCTTTATTATTAGGAACTTACTCTTCGTCCCCAATTTATCCTTTTCTTCCTCTTTGTGGAAAATGGTACAGTGCATGTGAATCGTACAAATACGATAATTAGTGCAGTATTTCGCAAAAAAAAAAAAAAAAATCTTAAGTGCAATGAAATGCGATCCTATACTTTTTCTATCTATCTATTGCCAGACGCCTCAATCCCGTTTGGGGTGGCCACAAACAAATCGCCTCCAAGTCGCCCTGTCCCCCGCCATTTCACTGCCTTGCTCCCAACTCACACCCCCCTCTCTCATATACCTCTCCACCCCATCCCACCATCTCATCCTTGGCCTCCCCTGCCTCTTCCCCCTCCACCTCACTCACATACACTCTCTTCGTCAGTCTTTCACCCTCCATCCTCTCCACATGGCCAAACTTTGGCCTATACTTTTTAATGCTGGAAAATTATCTATATTATATACTGTATAATGCATCTGAAAAGAATGTTTGCTTTGTTACAGGGTCAAAATATAAAAAGACACTTTTTAAATAATATGAATGCTAATATATTTTCTAGTTACGTTCAGCAATTACGTAAAACACTGGTGTTTAATCGCTGAACGGAGTCTTCTTTGGAACAGATTATCTCATTTAATTCATATAGCTTTGGTTCAAACATGAACCACATCACATTACCTGTATACAAGTAAATGCCAACAATCCTCAAAATTCATAATCTTTTGATTTAAAGCATTTTTTTCATGTTTTGAACTTTGATGATAATTCTACGGTACATAGGCTTACATATGACTAATGTGAACTATATAGCCGCCTGATATATTCCCATGTATCTCTACTGTTACTGGGGAATACAGGTATATTTTTCAATGAATAACACGTTTGGGCTACATCTGAAGTACTGTATATGTCACGTTTTCAAGAGCCACCTGCCACGGACTGACATAACTGTTTACAAACCTATTCCTACGGGCACATTAACATTCCGTTAACACTTCTTGCAAAATCAGTCATTTATTAGTTTATGCTGATAAAATGCCTATATAAAGCATTAAAAATGCCAGTGCATTTTAGTCATCAAATTAAACTTCACCTGTTATGCCACCCAGATAAAGTCATTGTAAAACCAGATTTCACTGATTTTCGCCTCTAAGATCCCTGGGAAAACACATTATAGGAAATCCCTCTTAAACAAACACAAAGAGAGAGAGGGGGAGGGGGGGAGCTTTCCAAGAAGTAACATCTCAGAAGGTCTTACGACCTGTACCTCAGAGGTACCATGAATGAATTTACCAGATATAAGTTGTTACTCAATTCGTGTGGCGAAAGTATAGCAGAGATGAAGGATCTCTCCACCCAACTCCTCCCCCTGCGGAACGGGCACGTAAAAGGGAGTACACTTAACCCAAGGGAAAAAAGATAGACTGTGAAATTAGAAGAAATATTCAATGAACAACAAAGTCAGGTCTGGTATAACCCTGAACTGCTCTGTTGACGAAGTGTCAGCTACCTGTGCTGGAAGATGATTCCAGATACAACAGACCTTATACGTGAAAGAAAATATAATACCTAACGTATCATGTGGCATCGTCGCTGGAGGGGTGTCAACAACCGATTCAGATGGAGTAACAAGGCTGTTATAATAAAAGTAACTTAGTCACTGGGTTGTGTTGAGAGGAAAATAACAAAATACCGTAAGTAGATCAGTTATATATCCGTTTTACAACATGGTTTTCTCTTCACATGCTGGTTATTTAACATAAATCTGGTATTAGAGTTTGATATACATACTTCTTCATAACACACACTGTTACCAGACCCATAAATAGAGCTGGGAGGCTGCAGACAAGTAATGATTTTTATCGTCCGATTTAAGCAAGGCGAGGCGATAGATTGTGTGTGTGTGTGTGTGTATGTGTGTGTGTGTGTGTGTGTGTGTGTGTGTGTGTGTGTGTGTGTGTTCGTACCTACTTGTTCCTACCTAGTTGTATGTTTACAGGAATGAGTCAACCTCGTACAGTCCCGTGTTTTGAACCATTTTTATAATACATGTCTTTAAATTTATGAATTATTTTGGCACACTGTTTCATTCGGTAGTGCATTCCACTGATCAACTGCTCTATTTGGGAAACTAAATTTCCTTGTCTTTATCACCTCTCTTTTTGAACAGTTTCCTGCAGTGTCCTCTTGATGTTGCTTTCCCATAGGTTATGTACAGTACCCATTTACGTTCATTTTCTCTTTTCTAGTAATGCATTTATATTACATAATCATGTCTCCTCTTTTCCTTCTCTCCTGTAGTGTTGGTAGGTTTAATTTTTCGAGTCTTTCTTCATAGCTTAGGTCCCTTAAACTTGGTTCCCATCCTGTAGCTGCCCTTTATACCTGTTCAATCTTATCTAAGTGTTTTTTGAGATGTGGATTCCAAACTACTGATGCATACTCCAAAATTGGTCTAATGAATGCTACTATCTTTCTCAGCATGTCTTCATTTATGTATATGTATGCTACCATCATATTAGCATGCAGAATGTACATGATCCTTACTTTTTCATTTATGTGGTCAGCCGGTGATAGTCTGTCATTGATACTCATGCCTTAATGTTTTTCCCTTTCTGAAGTGTGTAGGGATGAACTTCCTAATTTCTAGTCCCAGTCTGGTCTTTCTTCACTTTTACCAAATTTTATTACATAATATTTGTCCACACCGAATTCCATTTGCCATCTATTGCTCCATTCATGAAGCTTATTTAATTCCTCTTGCAGCTCTGTGCAAGAGTCTGTGTAATCTCCCTTTGTATTTTTGCATCATCAGCAAACATGTTTAGGTAGCTTCCATTTCCAGTGTTGCTGTCCATGTCATTTTTATATACTGAAAACATAACTGATGCCAGCACCAAGCCCTGTGGAACTCCATTTGTCACTTCTCTCCGTGAAGAGTAATTTCCCCATAGCACTGTTCTCATTTCCCTTTTACTGAGAAAATCTTGCATCCAATCGTACAGTTTACCTTGGATTCCTCCTTGATTTTACAGTTTCCATAAAAGTCTTTTGTGTGGTACTCTGTCAAATGCTTTCTTGAAATCCAAATATATGCTGTCTACCCAGCCATCTCTTTTCTGTATCATTTCTGCAACTCTGTCATAGTAACTTAATAGATTGGTAACACATGATTTTCCCTCTCTAAAACCAAACTGTCTTTCAGTTATCATATTGTGTTTTTCCAGGTGATTTACCCAAATTTTTTGTATTACTTTTTCTGACATCTTGCTTACGACGCTGGTAGGTGATACTGGTTGGTAGTTAAGTGGAATTTGTCTACCTCCTTTCGTGAAAGGGGGAACAATGTTTGCTTTCTTCCAAATATCAGGTAGCTTTCCTTGTCTTAAGGATTCTTTGATTATTAATTGTAATGGACTGCTTAACTCTTTTGCACACTCCTGTAATACCCAACATGAAAACTCGTCAGGGCCATTGGCTTTTCCCCTGTCTAGTTTCCTCATCACTTTCTGGACCTCTTGTCTTGTAATACATATATTTGTTAATGTGTGTGTGGGAATGCTTGTTTGTCTTTCTTTAGTAAAAACTGACTGGAAATCTATGTTTAGTACTTAACAAATATCTTCTTCATTGATACAGATTTTCCCATCATCCATGGTCGATGGTACTTTATCTTTAACTTTTGATTTGCTTCGTATGTAGCTGTCACCCAATTTCGGCTGATCTGTACTTTCATTTACAATGTCTTCCTCATACTACCTTTGAGCTTCTCTCCTTATCCTTGTATAATCAATTCTTGCCTGCTTGTAGTTGTTATATGCTCTCTTACATTTATGTCGTGTGTATCTGATTCACAGCAAATCTCTTTTCTCTTTTGCAATTTTACAGTATTAAACCATTTTTTTATCCTTAGTACCGGGTATTTGTGCAATGAGACATAATTTTGGACTCCTGTTTCGTAAAAATCACCAGAATTATTTATATATAACATTTATATCTTGTCCTCTTAGCTCCTTTTCCTACTCTGTATCATTGGAATACTTCTTTAGGTCATGATAGTTTCCCTTCTTATAGTTTAGCCCCTCTTTGTAATTTCCATTACCTCTAACTATATCATATGCTGTCCTGAAATTGTAATCTAGTACTGTATGATCGCTTTTGCTGAATGCCATGTAACAGATTATATTGTCAATTTCATTTTCATGCCTAGTGATTATGAGATCTAGTAATGAGGGGTCTTCTGGTCCCCTGTTTCTGGTGTTCTCGTTTACATATTGTGTTAGAATGCATTCCTGTATAAGATCCAAATGCTTTTGATCCCAACAACTTTCATGGCTTTTTACATCTAGTGTATTCCAGTGTATATATCTGTAAAAATCTCCCATTAGAATAATTTTGTCAGCTTTTTCCTCCATTCTGTATAGTAGGGTTCTTAAACTCTGAAATGTCTTTTCTGCCAGGTCTTCATATTCACCTCTGTCCCACGTGTTTGTCTTGGGTGGCATATATATATTTGCCACAGTTATTAAACCATATGGTCGTGAAAATGGGCAGTGAAGGAGGAAGATATTCTCCGGCTCAGACGTACAGAAATGACAATGATTAGGTGGATGTGCAGTGCGTCCCTGCGTCCAAGGCCTGGAGGGGCTGGGTTTACGATGGAAGAGTTGAGAGGTAGGATGGGACTGGAGTGTATTGGTGTTGTGATTAGGAGAGGTAGATTGAGATGGTTTGGACATGTGGAGAGGATGGGGGATGATAATTGGGTGAGGAAGGTGAGAAGTGTTAATATTGGGGGTGGGGTTATGAGGGGTAGACCGAGAAAGACATTGGACGAGGTCATTAAGTGTGACCTCAGGGTTAAGGGACTGAACAGGGAGGCTGCAATGGATCGTGCAGCGTGGAGAGCTGCCATTAGGTGACCAAGGCCGACACATGCAAGCATGTTGGAGCCTTTAAAAACAAAAAAACGATGAGTACTAATCTCTACTGCAACTAATTCAACTGATGAGGGTATGTCTATTTCTATCTCTTTTACTTGGAGTCTTTTCTCTGTTTGTATCATAACTCCTCCTCCTTTATTAAAATTTCTGTCATTTCGCCAAATATTGTACTCATCCAAATTTTAAGAGTCCTTTGATATCCCTGAGGTGAATATTATTGCTGTTATACAAATAATATGATGCTCATTTTCTATGATACAGTCTTTTATCTCTAATAATTTGGGTACCATTCCACCTACATTTGAGTATATTAACTTAGGAATTTTGTTCACTTATTTGACAATGGCTGAATCTACTATTTTGCTTTTATTTTATCCCTGCTGTTTATGTGCCATTTTTTTTACATGCTATCCTACTACTCTATGAAACAAATACTTCCCTCTTCATCTGATCTTGCATCATTCTTTCTTTTTGCTTCTTCCCTCTTTTCCTTTAGTAATCCCCATTTCTCTTGAGTCAGGCACCTTTTTATCCACACTTATTTGTACTACTCTGATTCTTTAACCCTCTCGCACTCTTCCGACGCCACCTGTGTCCAACCACTTCCAAGTACTGAGTGACAGTGTCTGTCCAGCCCAGACCTCACACTCCCACACTCTTCACTCTGCGATTCATGCGGTGTCAGAAACTGATCTCAATCATTTCATTCCCCCGCCCTTATTATAACTGTATTGTTTTGAAACTGGTTTATGTTATAAATTAATGTATGATCTTCCTAATGAACGAAAAAAATCTGAATAAAAGGAACTACTATATTTTATCATTCACTTAATTTTTCAATGCCCATTTACTCTGTCTATCTATCTATTGCCAGAAGCATCAATCCCGTTCGGGGTGGCCAGAAACAAATCGCCTCCACGTCGCCCTGTCCTCCGCCATTTCACTGCCCCGCTCCCAACTCACACACACCCTCTCTCATATACCTCTCCACCTCATCCCTCCATCTCATCCTCGGCCTCTCCCTCCTCCCCCCCACCACCTCACTCACATACACTCTCTTCGTCAGTCTTTCACCCTCCATCCTCTCCACATGGCGAAACCACCTCAGTGCATTCCTCCTAACGCTGCCTATCACATCCACATCCACACCACAACGCTCCTTTATATCCTCATTTGTCAGCCTGTCTCTCCATGTGACTCCACAGGCTTCTCTTAAATAACTCATTTCCACTGCTCTCACTCTTGACTTGTGTCCTTCCAGCAACGTCCAAACTTCACTTCCATACGTTAGAGTTGGTATCATAATACTGTCATGTAGTAACTTTTTCACTTCCATGCTCACTTCCCTGTTTCTCATCACTACTTTCAAGGAACCAGCAACCTTTCTTCCCTGCTGTACCCTTTCAAACACTTCACCCTCCAAACCTCCATCCTTACTCATCAAACTACCCAAGTACTTAAACATACTCATATTTTCCAATTCCTCACCATCCAACCTCGCTGTACATTCACTGACTTCACCTCTCTCAAAGACCGCTTTACTCTTCTCTACATTCACCTTTAGATTCCGTTTCTTACACACTCTCCCAAACTCATCCACCAAGCCTTGCAGCTCCCCTTCGTCTTCATTCAACAACACAGTATCATCTGCAAACAGTACAGGGAGTTTCCAAATACTACCCTCTCTCACCAGGGCCACTCCAACATCCACTACCCTACCTTGTACCTCCTTTATTACCCCCATCTAAGTACAGATTGAACAACGATGGAGACATGATACATCCATGTTTCAACCCAACCTTCAAATAGAATAATTCACCCAGTTCACCATCAACACGCAGTGCAACCTTAGCACCGTCATACATACTTTTCACAGCATTCAACAACTTCCCATCTACTCCATATATTCTTAATACTTTCCACAATCCTTGTCTATCGACCCTGTCATATGCTTTCTCCAAATCCATGAAAGCTGCATACAACTTCTTTCCCTTCTCTAGAAACTTTTCCACTAAAGATCCAAGAATGAATATCTGATCTACACAACCTCTTCCCTTCCTAAAGCCTCCCTGTTCTTCTCCAACTAATTCCTCTGTTCTTTCTCTAACTCTGTCAGTAAGTAACCTACCATACACTTTTCCCATTATACCAAGAAGACAAATGCCCCTATGATTACCACACACTTCATTTTCCCCTTTTCCTTTGTACAAGGAAATACTTATACCTGACTTCCAATCCTCCGGGATTCTACCTGCCTCCCAGGCCAATCTGCACACCTTCCACATCCATTCTACTACTATCTCTCCCCCATCCTTCAGCATTTCACCACACACTCCATCAATTCCTGGGGCTTTCCCAAATTTACTCAGACATATAAACATTTCAGCAATGATTATAGAGTATGGTAGAGCATTTATTTGCCATCCATTTCGTAAAAAAATGACACTTCTAACTATACTGGATTTTTTTATTATGGCATACGGAATAACAATAGTCGTTCATCACACCTGGCCGCTCTGAGTGAACTGTTTGGTATCATTTCATTCTCGCCCGCCCAGGCCTCACGCTCCCCGCATTCCTCACTCAGTGATTTGTGCGGCATCGAAAAATGATTACAATCATTTCAGTCCCTTGCCCTAAGTTTTAACTGTGTTGTTATGAAACTGATACATGTTACAAATGAATAAGTGATCTTCCTAATGAATGAAAAAAAAATGAAGGATATAAAACACCATACTTTGTCGTTCAGTAATGTATTCATTTACTCTTTGTGAAAAAAATACAGTGTGTGAGTACTGTATATATGTCAGAGTGTAAATAATTACATAACTGAACGACAAAGTATAGTGTTTTATATCCTTCATTTTTTTTTATTCATTAGGAAGATCATCTATTAATTTGTAACATGTATCTGTTTCATAACAATACAGTAAAAAATTAGGGCAGGGGATTGAAATGACTAATCATTTTTCGATGCCGCACAAATCACTGAGTGAGGAATGCGGGGAGTGTGAGGCCTGGCCGGGCGAGAATGAAATGATATCAAACAGTTCATTCAGCGCGGTCAGGTGTGGTGAATAACTATTGTTATTCCGGATGCCATAAAAAAAAAAAAAATTCTAGTATAGCTAGAAGTGTCATTTTTTTACGAAATGGATCGCAGATAAATGCTCTACAATATTCTATAATTATTGCCAAAATGTTTATATGTCTGAGAGTAAATGAGCATTGAATAAATAAGTGAATGATAAAATATGGTCATTCCTTTTTTTTTTTTTTTTCATTCATTACGAAGATCAAACAACAACTTATGAAAAAAAAAATACAGCAAATTATATGGTTGGACTCAACCTACTTCGAAAGAGTGTGAGCGGTTGATTTCACTTGGACGAATCCTGAGTCAAAAGAGAGTGAGTGGTTGGATTTCTCTTGGCCGAATCCTGCCTTGAAAGAGTGCGAGCGGTTGTGTTCTTCACCGGGCCCCCGTGTATGAAAGGGTTAATTTTGTTAGCATTTTTTGATAACTCTTGTAGAGTGTTCACACTTTGAGGGGCCTTGACCTGTTTCTCTAATATTTCCCAAATCTCTTAAAATCCTCTGCATCTTTCTCACAGATTACGTCAGATACTACTTTCAATATGTTCAATATATTTACCACCACTTTGTTGTCTCTGGTGATTCTGTTTCTTACTTCTTCTTCACCTCTACCAGTGATGACTATAAATCTGTAAACCCCAGCTATTTCCTTTATCAGCCTTGGGTTCTTCCTTATGATGTCTATCACCTCTTTTGTCATGGCCTTTGCTTCAATCTTGTTTTTTGGAGCTTGACTTGTTTTGGCTACCTCTGCCCGTTTAATTTGTACTTCCTCTGTGTAGTTTCTCATAATTTAATTCGCCTGAGTTATCATTGTCTCTATTCTGCTCTGTCAGATCACCTGCTTGTCTAATTATATGTTAATCATCATTGTACTCTACCAAAACTCTTTCATGGGTGAATCGGAATTTACCCTGGTCTCGTCTGTTTACCCGACGCAGCTCCTGTCATCTGCTAATACAGCAAACTCCTCAGGGCTCTGACCACTTCATATATTTCCTTTGGAAGTATATCAAGTGTGTGTGTGTGTGTGTGTGTGTGTGTGTGTGTGTGTGTGTGTGTGTGTGTGTGTGTTCCTTCCTGAAATTCCTGAAATATCTGAAAGTTGTGGAAGAATATTCACCAAACCATAATGAAACAACAATTGGCGTGGATGGACATAAGTGATTAACTTTTGAGTTAGGATTTGATCAAAGGTGAATGAATACCAGCCGTCATACATCAAACTGTATTTTGGCGAATATCTTAGCAAGACATAGAGAATATTACTTCTTATAATTAGGGTCCAAGATCATTTTGCCAGTGATTAGCATTTGGCCTCCAAATGCTTTTGCTTTTCTATTTCCTACGAGATTTCTAAGTTTAACTCCAGCAGAAACCATTGTTACCCTGGGGTAACAGTTTGGTGCATTTTCAAAACTTATGAATAAGAGAGGGAACCCCAGGTTGGGGTCCTATGATCTCTGAAGTACTATGACATGATAGATGAATGGTAGTAAGTTAAGAACCTTCCCCACAAAAATCCCATCTGCAGCAACTCAGGGTTTTGGACGGTTAGGAGTGTAGCTGCAGAGTATGTAACCCATCTTTCATGACATTCTTTAGGAGCTGTAGCAAAATTCTGTTATCATTTGCGTGGAAGATACCCTGCCATGCCTCGTCTTGTAATAGCTGCTCCACAGTGGACCTGTTGAGGTGTTTAAGCAAATTGGGAGGAACTTTAACTGCCCGCATCAGAGTTTCATCTTCTGTATTTGCCTTCCAGGAGACTATGGTCAGAAACAAGACTCTCCCTGCCCTAAGAGGATATACAGTTCTCCACTCACCAGCTGTTATGGACAGTGATACTCGAGGTGACCGTCCTCTACTTTGCTGTAGCCTACTGTCTGGTCTCTCCTTCAGGCTGTGGTTGTTCGGTTACGCCTGAGGAGTGAGTTTCATATTCTGTTCAAGTTTCCGTTTTTTCGTTTTTAAAGGCTCCAACATGCTTGCATGTGTCCGGCCTTGGTCACCTAATGGCGGCTCTCCACGCTGCACGATCCATTGCAGCCTCCCTGTTCAGTCCCTTAACCCTGAGGGTCACACTTAATGACCTCGCCCCATGTCTTTCTCGGTCTACCCCCTCATAACCCCCACCCCCAATATTAACACTTCCTCACCTTCCTCACCCAATTATCATCCCCCATTCTCTCCACATGTCCAAACCATCTCAATCTACTTCTCCTCATCACAACACCAATACACTCCAGTCCCATCCTACCTCTCAACTCTTCCACTGTAAACCCAGCCCCTCCAGGCCTGTGGACGCAGTGACACACTGCACATCCACCTAATCATTGTCATTTCTGTACGTCTGAGCTGGCAGAATATCTTCCCTCCTTTTCACTGCCCAGGTCTCACTACCATTCAGCATTACACTCCTAACACATGCTGCATACAAAGACCCCTTAGCACGTAGGGAGAGTCCTCTCAATATCAAGGAGAGGCAAGAGTTCCCTGAACTTCTTCCAACCACTTTTCACCCCAAGCCACAGAGCTAGCTCCAGCCCCACTCCCTCCAGCACACAACATGTCTCCCAAATAACAAAACTCTTCCACACACTCAAGAGATTAACCAGCAAGTTCAATCCTTTCATGTCTGACCAATCTCCACCTGCTCATCCCGACACGCCATACACATAAAGTCAGCATTCTCTCGCAGTCTACCTCTGATACCACTACATCTCTTATGCACCCATTTATCAGAAACACCTGCACAAGATGGAATTACTTCCTACGCTTCCTCGTGGCAAACTGCACATGGCCACTCCTCTCGCAGCTTTGACAGTACCGCCACCAACTCTAGATATCATCACTTTTGTTTTATCTGCATTTACCCTTAAACCCTTGTGCCCCATAACATCTCTCCACTTCCTAAACCTTTCCTCCCACCTCCCACTTTAGTTCTCTGCAATCAACACCAAATCATCAGCATACAACAATCCCCACGGGAGTCCGTTTCTAAAGTCACGTGAAAGGGACTTCAAGTACCATGATAAACAACATGGGACTCAAGACTGAACCCCTGATGCACACCAACATTCACGGAGAAAACTCATCACTCAAATCTCCATTCACTCTTACCTGGGTGTGAGCACCCACATTTATAGCCATAACCACCCTAACCAGCCACTCCTCCAAGCCAAGAAACTTTCTCATTGCCCACTTCTCACCACCTCTCTAGGGACTCTGTCAAAGGCCCTTTCCAAATCAACAAAAAACAAAATAAAGATCCCTTCTCCTACCAATATATTTTTCCTGAAGCTGTCGAACAATGAATATACCATCAGTGGTCCCACTACTACCGGGCATAAACCCAAAACTGCATCCTTCACTCAATATTTCCACTCTTTCTCTAATCATATCTTCTAAAACTCTCTCCATTACCTTCATTATCTGGTCTAAAAGCTTTATACCTCTCTAATTTCCTCTTTCCAGGGCATCACCCTTCCCTTTATACACATATACAATTACACTCTTCAGCCAATCATCTGGGACAACACACTCATAAATAATCCTATTTATCAGGTCAGTGACTAACCTCACCCCTATATTGCCTGAGGCCTTCAACATTTCGTCAGTCAACTCAGACACACCTGCTGCCTTCCCCACCTGCATCCTGCCTATTGCCTCACTCACAGTAGCAGCATCAATTAAAGGCCAACGGCCAGACACTGGATCTGCTGGCTCCAAACCTTCCCTGTCCCAATCAAACTCCTCATTCAACAACCGGTTATAATGCTCTCTCCATGCATCTTTAATATCCTCATTGTTCACCACTACCCTTCCTTCATCATTCTTCACACACTGCTCAACTATAATATCCCGATTATCCCTCTTCACCTGACCTGCCAACCTAAATATCATATTTTTCCTTTCCCCATGATTTAGGTTATCAAGTAATAGTCTCGGTGACTCAGACTTTGCCCTGTATACCTCTCTTCTAGCCCTCTGCTTAGCAGCCAAATATTCCTCTTTGCTACCACCCTTCTTCCATTCCCGGAAAAGCCTTCTTTTCTCCTTAACTGCAGCTTCTACACACTCATCCCACCACCAAGTTACTTTATGTCTTGGTGGTCCTCTTGTCCAACTGCATGTTACATCAGTAACTCTCAAGAAATTGTTCTTGAGGGCTCTGTGCTGTTCATTAATGCCTCGGTCTACAGCTCCCTGTTCAGCCACCACTCTCCTCAACTCGCTATAGAAGGCATCCCTTACTACTTAGTTTTTCAGCTTCCATATTCTCCTCCTAGGTACATAAGTCTTCTTTTTCATCACTGTTCTTTAAGCACCATATCACAAATCAATAGTTTGTGCTGCTGCACACACTCCTCACTTCCTATAACTTTAACATCCGTCACTATCCTCCTGTCGCCCCTCCTAACCAGAAAATAATCTATCTGACTGCTATTTCCCCCAGACTCATATGTAATTGACCTACTGTCTCTTTTCCTAAAATATGTGTTGCACACAATCATGTCCGTTGCCTCCCCGAACTCAAGTATCCTTTCCCATTCTGCATTCCTTATACCATACGCACATCCCCCATGCACTCCTTCATAACCTTGTGCTGCTTCACCTACATGACCATTTAAGTCCCCTCCCAAATTCACTATTTCATCATCCATACCACCCACTACACGTATTAAATCATCCCAAAATCTATCTTCCTCTGCTACATCCAATCCTGCCTGTGGAGCATATGCCGATATAATTGCAGCTATCTCTCTACCCAACAGAATTTTCACTACCAATATCCTATCGCTTACTCTCAAAACATTCATAACATATTCCACCCACTTCTCCACAACCATCACACAAACACCTCCATATCCGTCTGTCTCCCCCTGCCAAAACAACTTATAGCAACAGTCCTTCCCAACAATCTTTCTGGCTGATCCACCTCTGTACCGGACTTTCTGCGAACATGCCACATCCACCCACCTCCTACTGAATGCCTCAATGACTTCCCCCACTCTTCCCCTCAAACTTCCCACATTCCATGAACCCACCCTCATCCCCTTGGGTGATTTACTGTCCTCAGGCTTGCTTTGAAACTTATTTTGTTTTGTCATCTTCAGTATTAATAAAGGGAGATAGACATAGCACAGGCCCCACTCACTGCACAGTCCCAGGTCCAGGCAATGGATCTGGGACCCCGAGCCCACCAGCTTACCAGTGGCTGTGTTAGTGGCCTCGGGGCACCCTGCCAGGACAGATGCAGGGACACCCTCCAAGCGCGCCTTGGCACTGTAACTATCCCTCCATTATACACCCACTGATAGGGCAGCCTCCTGGGGCACTACTCCCAGGTTCAGGTCCCTCTCTATTGGGAGGAAGTGGCAACCTGGGAACCGCAGTGCCCTGTACCCTCTAGCACAGGCCCGAGCCCCAGCTCGCCCTGGACCCATGATCTATGCTGGTGTAACCTCTTCCATGCCTCCCCCCAGAAGTCTGCCACTTGGTAGTGGGGGCAAAGTTTTCTGGTCGCATGCCCTTGCTGGTGCGAACCCCTGTAACGTAGTGGGATACGTTGTGTGAAATGTAAAGTGCATGTGGTGTAGTGCATAGATAGAGGGAATGTTTGGGAGAGTATGCTGGTCTACTCTCCATGTTACTGTCACACTGAAAAGGTGAAACAGGAGCTCCAGCTCTCCCTATCACCAGCATTCCCATTCCCCTCGGAAGTACTACCCTGTTCAGGCCGTGCTACTATTCCCCCCCCCCTTTTCACGCCCCTATGTACCATGACCACTTTATTCGTCAGCTTCCTAGGCCATTTGTTCTTTTAGGTGACTTAAATCTTTGTCATGCTTTGTGGGGTGAAACTACAGATTATGTAACACCTTTGGTGATCTGGCATCTACTGCTGAAGATTTGGATCTGGCTCCTCTGAGCACGGGATAGCTGATATGTTTCATGTACAAGTTGGCATTCTATCTGTTCTTTTATCTTGCATTGGTCTCCCGTAATTCTTCACTTAACTTTTCATGTGAGATTTTGTCTCATATGGATGGTATTGATCATTACCCCCTTTTCTGGTTAAAGCATGCAACTCTGTGCTGGTGAAGTGTGTCCCTCCCTGGTGTTTGGTTCGGCTGACTGGGGAGAGTTTGCAGAACACTGTAGTCTTGACTACAGTGTTCCCAACTTTCAAAGGGCTGAT
This sequence comes from Coenobita brevimanus, assembly GCF_032717465.1. NCBI lineage: Eukaryota > Metazoa > Arthropoda > Malacostraca > Decapoda > Coenobitidae > Coenobita > Coenobita brevimanus. The sequence continues at coordinate 5,743,059 of NC_136986.1, read as the reverse complement.
GATGCAGAACAGTATTTCACAACGACTGTACATCAGGCTGGCCTTTCTTTTATTTCACGAACGTCTGGAAAGTTTTGAAGGTGACATGTGCCTTGGTGGGATAAGAAGTGTGCTTTAGCCAGGTGTGTCCATAAAGCTGCTTGTAGGAACCTTAGGAAAAATAAAGATGTCCTCTTTTAAACTCAGCGAAAGCTTGTACCCGTATCAGTGGGTTCTGAAGAACTTGTGTCAAACCTTGTGGAGAACCTTTGTCTTCTCAATCACCTTATCCAATCCTTTACCACTGGTCAGGAAGAAAGTGATTTAAATAACGGGTAAGTAATCAGTTTCTTCTCCCTTGGTGCTTAAAATTCGAAGATCTGCTTTATCGATGTCCTCTGAAGTAGCTTCAGCCCTGGCAGTGCATTTTACAATGTTTTTTTGTTCAGATCCCTCCAAACAATTCAGCGTATTCCGGCATCAACAGGAAAGGTTAGGTATTTTATTTCTGTATAATGAATTGGATCTTTATTTTTTCTTTGCCGTCTGTGAACTCAAGGCTGCTCTCCAGCAGTGTAAGGACTTTGCTCCTGGACTTAATGACATTCCTTATACTATGATTTACCATTTGCTGTACGATAATCTATTTTTCTTAGTAATTTACAATAGGATAAGTATCCACTAATTGGGGGATGAGTATTGTTCTTTTATTTCCTAAGCCACTTAAAAACTATTTTAATGAGTCTAACTATCATCCCATTTGTTTGACATCTTGTGTATACTTACTGCTTGAGGAGATGGTTAGTGGCGGACTAGTTTGGTAACTAAAGAAGATGTTTCTCTTCACTGTGACAAAGAGGGTTTCATTGGATGAGATGGACAGTCGCCAAAATTTCCACCTGGGCCACCTAGCCACGAGAGGTGGCTAACAGGTGCTAGCAACACTGAATCTGTTTGTTCGTGTGTACATGCTAGGCAAAAGTTCGAATCATCAACTCTCTTCGTCTGTAATGAACCTCTGTCAGAGTTCATCCCATAGATGGTTGAGTTTGGAGTTGAGTGGGGAGAAAAATGTCTCAGGAGTAAGGCGGCTCTCCCATCGGCTCAGCCACCTGCATGAAACTGGTCGCACGGAAAATTTTTATGTGCCACAGGTCGCGCTGACTAAGGCCAAATAAATATAACTGGTCGCACGGAAAACTGTCATGTGCCAAAGGTCATACTGACCAAGACCAAATAAATATGACTATATTAACCCGCAAAGTCCCGTCGACGTTCTTTAATGTCCACACGTTTTGTCTCTGCCAATCCCGTCGACGTACATAAATGCGAATCAATTGCAAGGTCCCTAATTTGAACAATTTTCAATTTTCGCGAGTGATTTTTGGTACGTATACACGGTACACCTTCCTCTACAAGATGCCAGGCAGGGACAATGCCTTACCCAGCATGACCTCTTCCCCCCCCTGCATGCTATTGTCGCAGCAATTCACCTGTTATCAGTGACCTGGCCAGTAAAGCCATGTCATGCCATGGTACGAAATTCAGGGCCAGAGTGATTCCCCAATCAATGACAATGTGGAGGACAAAGTTTACATAGCATTAGAGGAAGAAACAGTCAGAAATGAGGATCAGGTAATGTGGCAAAAAAAGGTCAGGTATGGTGATGAGTTAGTGAGTGAAACAATGTTTATAATGCCTATATTACTGTTTGAAAACAAATATACTCTCGTACTACATATAAATTCGTACCAAGTAAATAAGAAAATATTGTTTATGAGTGGTGTGAAATAGTTATCCTCCCATAGAACTCGTTTTCTTTGGTGCCAGCCTGTTAGAAAACCCAGTAAGGTAAGGAGGTACTCCTACCTTTATCGAGTATTTTAAACCTCAGGTGAGCGATTTCTCTATGAATTTTCGAGTTTCTCACCAAAAGCGGAGGTTTGAGCCCTCCAAATTTTTTTCCAAAAATGGTCGGGACTGGGGGGAGTCAGTGGTGGAAAAGTGGTCACGATGGGGTGGGTTAAATTTATAATAAGGTAATATTTATAATATTATGAAATAAATATATACTATTATATATAATCTCAGGGGAGGATACATCACGTTGGTCGACTCATGACTAGCTGACTCGAGGCAGTAGGCTATTGCCTCAATGAACGAATTTCAACCTCCGACATAAACAGTTCCTGTCTCTCCTGATTAGTTTAAAGTAATATAATCCAAGTGAGTAATCCTGTAAAGAGTAATGACCTAACTTATCTAATCATGTCTCGGATCAAGAATGGTATTTCAATAGGTTCAATCAAGACCAGCCCAAGACTAGCGAAATGCAAAACGGACAGACACCAGCACCTATTTTTCTACCGTAAGGGCCAGTCTCACGATGGTTCTTCTCCCTAGTATTCAGTAGACAAATTTTAACCGTGGGTTTATCATGTAATAATGAAAAAGAACACGTTTATTAATATGTGATATATGTAAACATGCGGTCTTTTAGATTATTATACTTATTGTTTTCAGTACTCGCATTATCCAATACTTTCAAGAAGTTCCTTTGAAATTTTATGTTAAAAATTGTTGACTGAATATTGGGATGAACTCAGAGGTTCATTCACTGAACCCTATAATATGGAGAGGCTTTCTCATGGGTAACACAGCATAATTTATGTAGTCGCAGTCAGGGCGACTGATGCCCGCATTTTTGTATTGAGCTGCTCTGTGGGTTTTTGAAAGCAGCCAATGATTCCGGAAAATATAGTGCCATGGTCCACTGTGCAGGTTATGGATACAGAAATGGACACAGGAATTCATCGAAGAGAGATGGCACTACATTTTACAAGCAAGAAATCTATCTTGTTGCTAATTCTTTAACATTACTGCCCCCTGGGGTGGGGTGGGAACATTCTTCCCCAGTATCCTTGTTTTATACTCATTGGCTAAATGTACCCAGTATAATTCGTTGAACTAGGCAGGAAAATAATCATAATCCATATATGTTTTTGCATTATGCACGGTGAGTGTATCTTTATTAACTCGTACCATCCCAGGCATTTTTGCAAGTTTATACCCACCCAATCCCGAATCAAAAACGGAAAACAGTTTTATTGCATAAAACAATCCAAAAGGACATACAAATCAAGGAAAATCGAAAAAAAGTACTCCTTGTAGGAGAAATATGACCGTGATGTAGTTTTCTGGCCTGCCGTTTTTAGCCCAGTTTCCCAAGCCGTGAGCAATGTTTTCCCACCCAGCTGGGTGGGGATGTAGAGATGGGGGGAGGAGAAAGGGGGATTCCCCTTTCTCAGTGTCCTTCGCTGGCTCATATTCCTCCCAAGAATAGTTATCCAGGTCTTTCTCTTCTGAAAGATCACTAAATGAAAGGACTGAATGGTCCATGTGACAATTTCAACAGCCTCCTCCATTCCAATGAGGCAGAAAAATGGCGTAATTTTCGTGACATCCTAATGCTCTGATGGACAGTGGCACACTGATGTATGTTACCCACTCACACAGAAACTAAATCCATGTAGCTCACAACTGCTTGGACACAATGTTGCCAATACATTAAGCTACTCCTTAGCAAAAAATATGCTAGATTAAAGCAGTTTGAGACGTGCTACAGTGCTCGAATTTTTTTTTTTTGGCACCATCACATCGCTGGGATTAATTGAGACGTTTTGTATTGTCGGCACCATGCCGACGGCGGGATTGTAAGGGTTAATAACCACTGCTAAGTGGAAATATAGTATTTGAATTTGATTTTGAGTGCTGGTGTTCCAATATGGTGGCCAAACTCACATGCTTGCAGCGAAGATAGCCTCTCCATTTTATAGAGCTCAGTGGGTTCACTCCAGAACACGAGAGTTGATGATCCAAACTTTCGTCGAGCATGTACTCACAAAAGATACACTGTTGCCAGCACCCGTTACCCACCTCTTGCAGCTAGGTTGCCCAGGTGGAAAGTTTGGCTACTGCACATTGGACTACCTCATCGGATCTGAGTCAGCAGTCTTCGAGGCTTTTGCATCTGGGCAACATCTTGTAGCTTTGTTCCTTGCCCTTGAAAAGCATATGATACAGCATGGCACCATGGCATATTGAATTAACTTCACCATTTGGGGCTGCATGGTCACCTGCCATTGTTCTTTAGTGACTTCTAGTTGAATCGCAGGTTTCAGGTCTGAGTTCTGTCCTCACTCTGTCCTACGAGTTCAAGCAGAGGGTGTTCCACGGAGGAGTGTGCTAAGTGTTCCTTTACATGCTGTTGCCATCAATGACATACTTGATTCCCTGCCACAGAGGGTGTCTTCTTCCTTTTACGTGGATGACCTAGTGGTATGGTTTTCTGGTTCCTAGATGTGTACTATTGAAAGGAGGATGCAGCTGGTGCTGGAAAGGGTCACCAGCTGGGCAGACTGGGGAGCTTTCCATTTTTCTTCAAGCATGAGTGTAGCAATCCACTTTTATACATTAAAGGGGTTGGTGCCTGCTACAGTGCATGGAGAAGACTAAGTTTCTTGGCTTAACGTTTGACTGTCAAGTTACTTGAGTATTACATTTGAAACTTCTCTGAGTGTCATGTATACAATCAATGAATTTGTTGAAGGTAGTGTCTCTAAATCTCGCAACTAGTGGGGTGCTGGTCAGAGTACACTCTTTCATTTGTATCAAGCCTTAGTGGGATATAAGCTTGCCTATGGTTGCGAGTTCTACACCTCATGTGCTGTACCGCAGCTTAGTGTCCTCAGTCCTTTGCATCATGCAGTTTTTTGTCATGCCACTGATGCTTTAATATCCTACCCAATTCCTAGGTTGTGCAAGCTGATGTTCCTTCCTTTTGTGTACAGCACAAGTGGCTACTCAGTTGTTGCTGGAATCGTGTAAGATATATTCCAGAACCATTTATTGCTGCTTGTGTATCCTGGCAGTAATTTTTTCAGTATCATGTTTCGCATCCTCACATTCCACATTACTTTGGGTAAAGGGTTATGGGGGATTAAGGTCTCTCTGCATAGCCTGTCTGACCCCGTCGGTTACAAAGAATTGCACAATGGTACCTTCCCAAGGGACAAGTGTGCAGGGATTTTTAGGATACTAAATCTTCTCTCTTTCTCTGATGCTTCATCAGCCATCAGCTATTTTTGGAACATTCCTTTCACAGAGGCACCCCTC